>NC_054551.1:27815599-27900599 GCF_017654505.1 Polyodon spathula
ATTGAGAATTATTGCAAAAAGTGGACTTAACCCACAGGGACATGAATAACTGGCTTCAAATGTATTTTGTTCAAGTCATTTCATTCTCTTAACAGCAAACAATGAAGCCAAAATAATTGGTGCAGTCAAATCCTATTAACAAGAACTTCTTTTTCCTGTCCTCTTGGAACTTGTCTTTAAAGGGTTATGATATCTTAATGCTTTTCCCTCTGATAAAGAAAACACAAAGGAACCAGCTGACCCGATGGTTCAAGTTATTGACGCACACAGGTTGTGATGTTGATCATGTGATGTTTCTTCAAGAACTGTGTGGTCAGCCGGGAACGTTTGTCATCCCTAATCTGTGTGGCCAAATCATAAACATAAATCATAATTTATCCCAGGTGTAAATCATCATTAACAGATAAGTAGTTAATTTAACATAGACTAGGAATTTATCAGAGCTGGTCCTACATTAACCTCCACTGTGGCCACTAATGTGAAACATCTGGATGCTAAACAAGTCAAGTAAGTTCATTGTTCTATATGGATATATATACAGTATATAAGATCATATATATATATATATATATATATATATATATATATACCCATATATATACACACACACACACACAGTGGTTTGCAGAAGTATTCACCCCCCTGCAAAGTTTTCACATTTTGTTGGCACTTGAGTGTACTCCAAGAAACTGGGATTTCACTCTGAAGCCAACAATGACATTGAGAGGTCCGCAAAGTTCTGTGTCTGAGATGGGAGTCAGTGTTCAACAATAAGCCAGTCCCTACACAAAGCTGGCCTTTATTGCTGGGTGGCAAGAAAGAAGCCATTACTCAAAAATCCTCATCTTAAAGCATGTATGGAGTTTGCGAAAAAGCATGTAGATGATACTGCAGACATGTGGAAAAAGGTTTTGTGGTCAGACGTGACAAAAACATAACTTTTCGGACTAAATTCCAAACGTTACATCTGCGGCAAACCCAAACGAGACAAAAATGTAACTTTTCGGACTAAATTCCAAGCGTTACGTCTGGGGCAAGCCCAACACTTCACCCAGTCAACACCATCTCAACTGTCAAGCATGGTGGTGGCAGCATCATGTTATGGGGATGCTTCTCTTCAGCAGGGACTGGGAAGCTTGTCAGGATAGAGGGAAACCTGTTTGAGTCAGCCAAGAAACTGGGGAGGAAATTCACACAGCAGCATGACCTGAAGCACAAAGCCAAGCCACACTGGAGTGGTTGAACAAGAAGAGAATTAATGTTCTTGAGTAGCCAAGTCAAAGTCCTGACTTGAATCAAATCGAAAATGTATGGCGAGACTTGCAGTCCTATGATGATCTCCAACAAACTTATCCGTACTGGAGCAATTTTCCCAAAATGTCACCATCTTACTGTGAAAAGCTAGTAAAGACCTATCCAAAATGACTCATAGCAGTAATTGCTGCAAAGGTACCTACCAAGTATGGACTTAAGAGGCTGAATGCTTATGCAACCACAAAATTTAATTTTGAACATTTTCTTTGCATGTTTTGCTGACATTTAACATCCTCCTCATATAACAGTGTTCAGTTTAACCACTACAGTTCTGAATAACAAAAGTTTGTTTGAAAAACTGTGCATACATTATTTGACAAAATGTGACATTATTGGTAGGAGGCGAATACTTCTGCAAACCACTATATATATATATATATATATATATATATATATATATATATATATATATATATATACTATTATAAACTTATTTTTTGTTTTGTTGCAAACTACATAACATTTTGGCTGCACTAATTATTTAGTTCAAGCAGCAATATAAACAAGAAATTTTCTTGGAGTTTGTTATGGTGTGAATTCAAAGAGTTCAGGCTATACCTGAATCATATAATGTGACAGCTGATGAGAAGTTTTTTTGTTCTTCCTAAGCACTGTCAAGCCTGATTCTGATTTCATTTCTTATTGTTTTAGGGTTATCCAGACAGGGCAGTTTAAAAGTTTGTTCTCCCAAACCTGTTTATACAACACATAATTTTAACATGAAAAATATAACAGGTACATAAAATTATGATCTTTCCCTTTTTAAAATAGTAATAGTCACACATGTCAGTATTTGCCAGGTTTTTTACCACCATGTCTCCCTGCCCTTTACAGAGGTTGTTCCATGCTGGCTTATTATTTGCCAATGCTTTCACCAAGTACAAAAATACATTTCTAGAAGACTGCAGTGGAAGTCATCATCATGTTTACCATGCATGTCTGAGGTAGAGGTTACAACAGGCACATCTATTAGATGCCCATGGCTTACACAGCAGTCTTCAGGTCCTCTGTGCATGGTGTTGTAGAATGCCATGTACAGTGTAACACTTCAATGTGAGATAATGAAACAGACATGATTGTGGAAACAAACTCAAAAAACTTTTTTTTTTTTTTTTTTTTTTTTTTTCCCATAATGAAACAAAACAATGCTAATCCATAGATGTGCAGTTGGATTGTGTGCTAAAAGAAAATTATATATCTTAAATGTGCATTGCAATCAGTATAAACAATACTGCATCAAATGCTTCTGTTATGGTTAACACTTTAAAATACATCTCTGCTCATGATTATTTCATGTGTATTAGGGGAAATGTTATGAACTTGTGACTTTTGAATTCAATAGGATTTTCAGTTGAAATCAGTAGGAAATTATCAGTTGGTTACACTGGAATTACAGACACTTATTTTAAAGTGTTTCCCTGTTAGGCTTATGCTTAACTAAGTGCTTACAACTGCAACACTGTTTCTGTTTGTGTGCTTTAGGTATGCACTTTGATTTGTTACTTTCTCTGTTAGTGCAGCTAAGCCAAAGCCACTACATTAAGAAATTTTCAACAGAGATGTTCAGTTGGATGACAGAAAATATACTTTAACTAAATACTACCACCAGAATGGAGGGCAACACAATAACAAGCGCCTTTCATAAAAAATTCACAATTAATAACGCATACAGAAAAATGTTCAAGATAAAATTATTTTTCCGATAACAGATCTGGCAGGTATGATTTTTTTTCCAGAACAGCCTAAAAATAACATGAATTGAAACTGTTTTGTTGATAAAACCCTATAATTAAACCGTGTGATACAAAACCAATATAAAACTACTATTGTAAAATTAATGAAGCACAAAAAGAGATCCCTACACACCATGACGTTAACATACCCAAATAAAATGTGCATTGCATTACTGTTTCATTAATAAGAGCTAGGACCAGGAAAATGAATAGGAGAGTACATAATATGGAAAAGCCCAATTCCAGTCATCAGACATCACAGCCTACCAGACAAGGAAGGGCTGAGGTAATAATTTTAAAAAAATCTTAAGGTTACTAAATTGAAATGTAATTCTTGTCTCGGGCGTGACAGAAATAAAAACATTTTAAATATCTTACTTCATTTATGCAGAAATAAGGGTATTAGAACATGCTTTTTTCTTGGGAAGGCGAGATACAAAATAATAAGGGTAACACAAGCAGAACATTTATTAACAAAGACCAAAGTTCTATATACCAGTTGTATACTAAAACTCTATTAATATTAAATTAAAAAATGTTCTCAATAATCCTCAGTGGACAACCACCAGAGTTCAGAGCTTTAATCTGATACCCAGGACTGAATAGGAGGGGGTAAAATAGTCTTTAAGATCTTGACTTAGATGCTGTGAACATAAGGAAATTACAAACAAGAGGAGGCCTCTCATTGTCTCATTGATCTCAACACATTGTCAAATTGGTTCTTAAAGGGTCCCAATTATTCGGCATCAACAACATGACTAGGTAACTGTGGCAAAGTGCCTGCCCCTGTGTGTATTATATGTTGTGTGTTAATGTTGGTGTATAGTCATTGGTACACAGGATATAAACGGGTCTGTGTAAAATGAGTGTTTAAAATGTATATTTGTATTTAGGCACGAGGATTGCACAGTACTTCACGTGCAAGTAAAATGTAATAATATGTGAGCACGGGGAATTGCACTTTATTAATTCACGTGCAGTTATACCGCGACTCCAATTGAATGATTGATTATCAATCGAGTCTCAGTACAGCTGCATAAAAGCAACATGTTTTCACCCACTTGGGGTTGTGTGTTCAGTGAGTGGAGAACGGGATTGGAGACGGAGGTAATTGTGATAATTGTAAGAAAAATATAAGCTCACTGTATTTGTCTATTTATTTTGTGTCTTGTGTTTTTGTTTGTTGCAACCTTTTTATTTCCTGACTGTCTGTTCACTTATTAAATGCTGAGCAAGATCATTCGCTCAGCTCCACCAAACTCCACCTCTCTTGTTGTTTATTTCCTGGCTCTGATTTGACCACCCACTCCGGCCGTCTTTGTGACAGTAACCTATTTCATACCCTCACTATCTGCGAGAAGAAGTGTCTCCTACCCTCTGTCTTCAGTCTATTTCCACCTAATTTCCTGTCCTCTGGTCCTGGTTTCTGTGCTGCGCTTAAACTATTGGTTATGGCTAAGGCTCTGTGTAAATCGTGATTTCACAGGCTGTGCGGAAATCCTGAAATTAGCCCACTACCACGTTTTTTTTACAATATTCTTAAGAAATACAAATTATTTCATAATTATTATTTGTATTTCATACAAAAGAAATCACATTAACGAAACTCTACAGCTCTGCTGTGTGCCTGCGTGTACTATTCGCCATGCACACAGTGCTATGCAGTGATCATGTCATGTGACTATATGCAATTTATGGGGGAAATTAAAACACCACACACTGTAAACTAAAAAATTGATGTCTCTAAAAAGGCAAAACATTTGTCTGCAGCAGATCACTTAAAGCAATATCCAGCAGGAGTTTTACACAACGATGGAGGTAAGCTCTTCTGTACGTCCTGCAACGTTATCGTCGATCACTTCCGAGAATCGGCTGTTGACAGGCTTTTAGATTCAATTATTCACCGAAGAGAAAGGCGGAAATCCAGAGCAGTACTGGACTGCTTTACTTGCAAAGAAACAAAAAACAATGCCTTCCACGTTCCAAAAGTCCACTGAAAACCGTGAAGAACAAAACAGATTACATTTTGACCTGACAGAGGCGTTTGTTTGTGCAAATATCTTTCTTGAAAAACTGGACAGCCAAAAGTTACAGAGCATTCTAGCGTTGAAATCAATGAGATCTGTCAGAACAGTTTGAAATGACTGACAGTGAAACTACAGTTGCCTATTGAGGAGCCACTGTGATGCCTGATAGCGAACCCTAGCCATTCAGAGAGGAACAGAGACGGGACAGACAGTAAGTATAAAAATTACACAAACTAGAGATGATTTCTAAATGACTGTTTCTGGTAATAAAATAAAAAAAATACTGAGTGGTTTTACCGACATCTATCCTATGTAAATTTATTTATTACTCATACTTTTGGGGAATTCGACATTTAACAAGCTTTATGGACTAAAATTGAAAAGTAGCAATCCTAATTATAAAGCACAGCACAGTTATAAACATCATGGTATAATGGTATTCAGTAAACACATACCTACATTCTAGCTAGGTTAAGCAAGACATTTAGCGAACAAAATTTAAAAGCCTGCTTGAAGTCACATGCATTATAAACAACCAAAAAATAAAAAATCAACAGCTACCCTGCATCAATCAATGACCATTCTAGAGTTCAAGGCTAATTTGTTCCTCATTCTAAAGTGAATTTTGAAACCACTCACAAATGTGCAAAACAAAATATTCCCAGCAAACCTAATTAACCCCATTGCTTTATAAAGAAATAATAATTAAAAAAAAAAAAAAAAACATACAAGTTAAAACCATCTGCAAAACAATTCAAGTCAGTTTATTAGTATTGATGCAATCAGCCTGATTTTCAAAAGGAGCTGAGCGAAAAACAGGTCGCAAAACATGTTTGCGACTTCAGATAAGTTGCAAAATGTATTTTCAAATGCCGTATAAGTCAGTGGCGCAAGGGAATTTTAGGCTTTGTGCTTTTTTGAAAATACGCTTGCATTTCAGCTTGTTAAGCAATTGAAATTCATAATTGGTTCTATTTTGCAGATAACACCTTATTTTCAAAAGGTGCAAAACACCAAAATACACTTGCCAATTAAGACACGCCCCCCTCTCTCCCCATCAGACATTTCTAGATCTAACTATAAAACAAGTCAAGCATAGATACGGATTGGATATAGGCACTTAACAGAGCTGTGTGATCTGCTTAATTTTGATTTAGAATCACAAACAGCCAGCAGTCATGCTATACCTGTACCTGTAAAGGTTACAGCAGACCTTCATTTTCACGCAACAGGTGCCATCCAGACAACAGCTGGGGACAGATCAGGCATCTGTCAGTCTTATTTGTCAAAGATACTGACTGATGTCACAGATGCACTTTTCCCTAGAGCAAGGTTATATACTATTTCCAATTGGGGATGTGGAATATTGTCAGTTGTCTGGCTTCCCAAACATGCTAGATGTAATAGATTGCACAGGTTGCAATATACTCAGATTCAAGGAATGAAAACATCATCATTCTTTAACTGTGCAAGTTTTATGTGATGCTCAACGTATTGTCACGGATATAGTTGCTATGTATCCTAGTTCATGCCATGACTCATTTACTGTGGAGAACAGTGCCTTGTTCAGAAAATTCTAACAGGGGCTTAAGTGGAGGCTGGCTAATTTTAGAATATATTAAATACATAATTAACAGTAACAAATGCATATTAATGTTAAAAAATTTTATTATGATTTTTCACAAACATACATAAACATTCAGATATTGCATATAAAGAATATGAATATTAATATTGCATCAGAGAATACTTTGTTTTTTTCTTCTATGGGCACGCTGTATTATTATTAATATTATTACTATTTACTCATTTAGCAGACGCTTTTATCTAAAGTGACTAACAGAGACTAGGAAGTGGATCACCTTCTTTAGGTCTCTGAATCTTTTTTGGACTTCTTTATTTGACCTTTTTATGGAAGAGGTTGCGTTTATTTTATCTGTTATAAGTTTTAAGTTTAGCAGTGGCTCCTGATCTTTTGCAGAAAATAACAGTTTTTGTGC
This sequence comes from Polyodon spathula, assembly GCF_017654505.1. NCBI lineage: Eukaryota > Metazoa > Chordata > Actinopteri > Acipenseriformes > Polyodontidae > Polyodon > Polyodon spathula. The sequence goes on from NC_054551.1 coordinate 27,822,674, forward strand.
TAAAATATCATCGAGCAAAAGCTCAACATGGGTGGCTAAGAATGTATTTTTCCTTTCTTTATCAATTGTCATTTCAATTAAATCAGTCATAAGCAGGAGTCGCAAAGAGTGTTGCGAGTAGGAGAAATGAACCTGTGCCTGCTGAAAATCGAGATGTATAATTAGGTGGCAAAAAAACTTGCAGTGCAAATGCATTGCGACTTCTATTTTCTCTCTAAAAATGCGCCTTCTGAAAATCAGGCTAATAGTGTAAAAATCTCAAGACAAAAGTATTTCCTCAACCACCATGAGCAATTAACCCCCATAGCAACAATCACTAAGACTTCTGTCCAATAGACTGCCTCAAACAATGCCAATAAAACTTCAGCTCCAGGCCAGAATAAAGAAGGGGATCTGCTCAAAGAAAAGTTCAGTTAAATTCTTAAAACAAACACAAAACAATAATCACAATTAACTCCCTAGCAACAATCACTAGGTTAAAAACATATACATAATTAAGATTATCTCTGTTGTTGCTGTTGTGACTTCACCAGCAGATTGGAACTGTATGGTAAAGGGATACTGCAGCTGCCAGTCTCAGCTCTAACCAAGAAGTGCCCCAAAGTTAGATCGGAAATTACATTAGTAGAGTCACACGATGAATGTATGAGGGAGGGAGCACCTGTGTTAAAAACTGGAAGAAAGTGGACGGCAGTGGAAGATGCAAAGGCTGCCTTTCGTATCCGTCATATCATGGGACAAGTACAGCATGGGAGAGGAGGCCTTGGTCTCAGTTCAGCTCCTCCTACATGTAAAGGAAGGTAAGTAAGCTGGGCTTAGCTGAGTGGGTGATGGAGGGGGGTGTTGCTGGGATGCCAGAATCACTGTCGGGCCCTTTTAAGGTGTTATGGGCTAATCGACGAAACATCAAGGATGGAAGGTGCTCACCTGAAGACCCCAGAGAAGTACCCTACCCAGCTCAGTCCAGACGGTGCACTAGGGAGGTCGAACAGCAACTGATCCCTAGAGCCAGCATTGTTGCCATTGTGTGTGCTGATGCACCAAGGGGACAAAATAGGCTGATCCCTGGAGCCAGCATTACACTTCAGCCATCAATATTGGGCAGAAGGATATCTACATCATCAGATGGAAGGAAACACAGATGGATCACAATAGTTTACAGCAAAAGAAGCTATGTCTTAGTTGGTACTTATCTTGGCGAGAGCTGAGTCCAATAACAGCATGAAGTTTTAACACCTACTCTCATGTAACGGAAATCTAGGAGGTCAGTATGCTTCCGCTCCAAAGCATTATATTGGAGGTAAGTGTTTTAAACTTAGCATTCTCTTTGAAATGATTAATCGTCCAATCTGGACAATTAATGAACCCATTAATCACACACATTTGCAATATTATGCACTTGTAGTGAAAGACAAGTAAAAGTAATACTTTTTTTGCAATGACACTTAACATTTTACAGGCAACTTTAATTTAACAATTTGACAATAAATGAAAATGTTTACTTGCATGTAATTTGAGGTTTGCCAAAGCAGATCTTTTAATATAATACATAAAATACTGTGCCATGCATCAGTGTAAATTGGCAGCTGTATTACAACTAATATTGTGTTGGACATGTTGGGACGTTTTTTGTATAAACTTTTAACTAACAGGTAATTTATTGAACTGAGTGCTATTTTATTTTACTTTAATTCAGTTAGCTGACTATTCCATAATTAAGACTTAGAATTAGGTTATAGCTGTAAATGCATGGTACAGATTTCAACTAATAGAATTGTTTAAAAGAAAAATAAACTTTCTTGTAACTCAGATGATAACATAAACCTGTAGTACTGCCGTGAAAGGAAACCCCTGAAGAGCAAACCTTGCAAGTTGTCATTTTTCCTTCCTTCTGAGTCAGTGGTTCCCAAACCTTTTTTTGCTGTGCCCCCCTTCAGAGATATCTTTTTGCTGTACCTCCTTCTAGTAAACAATAAAATTATATATATATATCACTATTCGTAATTGTATTAACACCAATACAAAAAAACACTTAAAAATGCTGCTCTCTAGTTTTCTTCTCATTCTTCATTCCACGTTTAAATGAGAAAATAAGGACATGGAGGATTTAAAAGCCCATTTAATTGTTCACAGCAAAAGCCTGTAAATTAATGATTTTACTACTATTATTACAGTATTGTTATTACAGTATACCTGTTACTAGTCTTTAAATAATACGAATGCAATTACGAATAGTAGTTGTAATGTTTGTCCAGTTCATTTTTTTTTTATTATAACTTTATTAAAGATTAGTTTAATAAAATGTTGTACCTTCGTTTGCTCGTTTTCTACATTCTGCACACAGCAAATCACATAATTAAACTAAAAGATACCCCCCTGTGGCGCAGTGTCCAGCCCCTTTGTGTTTATTAGTGTGTTAATGTTGGTGTTTATGTATAAAATACATAGGATGTAAATATGGGTTACAAGTGTTTAAAATGTATATTTGTATTTTGGCACGAGGATCGCACAGCACTTCACGTGCAGGTAAAATGTAATATGTGAGCACTGGAAATTAATTCACGTGCAGTTGTACCGTGACTCCAATTCAATGATTGATTAGCAATCGCGTCTCGGTACAGCTGCATAAATACATTATGTTATCACTCACGCAGGGTTGTGTTTGGTGAGTGGAGAATGGGTGGGGAGAAGGAGAAAACAAAAAGAGAAGTAAAACTAAATAATTAATTTAACTCACTGTTTGTCTGTTCGTCCACTGTTTGTTTACTGTTTTGTCGTTTTGTTCGTCTATTTTATTTGGCGTCAAGTGCTATGTTCTGTTTTGTTTAAACCTATTTGTTTCATAAAAACACAGAGCACAGTCACTGCATCTTCGTTTTAACCCCAGTACTGCCTGCTTGTGTTATTCTTTCTGGCCTGACATCACATCTACAGCCAGCCTGTTCACACACCCCCACCCTATTATAAACGGAAGCTGTATCTAAATCTAGATTTTTATTTTATTTTATTTTAAAACCTGCCGCTGCTACACTTTCAAATGAAGGAGGGCTGGGCGATAGAAACGCTGAGCTACAATAGGTCTGAAACAACACAAGCTCTATGGTCAGGGGTTGGTCACATTAAACGTGATCCCTGCCTGGATAGTTGATAGAGTCAATTATCCTGGAGAATCACTGAGTCTTCCATTTACCGTGGAGCTTTTACAAATGGCAGGAAGTCAGAAAAATGCATTTTCCATTCAGGTGCCCCTAATAACCCTGAAAACACTTTTCTGAGCGATGACAAAATGTTGGGTATATCTCCCTATAACCTGCTTGCCATTATCTTTTGAAGTACTCTCCGCCACCTTTCCAGACTTCCTTCTCACATATTGCTTTTTGCTACATCAGATGGGTAGACTAGATTAATCAATCAATGATTTTTTAATCGATCAACACCCACAGGCATGATTAATCGATTAATCTTCAATCGATTAAAGCCCCTAATTGGAGGCAAACTTTATTTGAAGGTTTCCCCAGGTAAAAAATAATGTGCCTTTAATAATAACGATGTAAGTATATTACCTAATTCTGCTGTTTATATGCTTATACTTTACTATTCTATACTATACTATTCTTTATAAAAGTTAAGAATGTATTATCATACTGTTGACTACACCACAGTCAATTTTGAAAGAAGTAACCAATGAAAATGAGATGTATTAACTGCTAATGACTAGCTGTAAACTTTGGCTGTACAGCTGTACAGGTCTTATATATATATATATATATATATATATATATATATATATATATATATATATATATATATATATATATATATATATATTATATAGACTACCTGAGCTGAAAACTGAAATGTCCTATAGTAGTCATGTCACGTTATTTTATCAGAGTTTATTTTCAAGAATTGGCCTTTTTATCCAATTTACATGCAACTGGGATTCTCAAAATAAGGCTAAGCACAACCCCACTCCAAGTTTGACAAATTGTTTCGCAGCAGAGGGGATAAAAAAAAAAGTATGAATTGCTGTGATCATGTCCTGACTGTCTGAGTTCAATTCCAAGCCTTCCTCATAAATATTCAGAGACATGTGTATAGACACCAAAGTTTGAAAGAACACCTGTGTATTCTGGAACCCAACACAGCACTGGCAAAATATGAGTGGAGTTAATACTCTGTGGTGCAGCTCATTGTCTTATGCAGGCAGTAATGTGCTTGCATATTGTGTGGATGAGATCAGCAATCCTGGTCTGCAGGATTGCAGCCCATTCCTGCCACAGAATCTGTGTTAGGGAGTCCCAGAAAGTGGCGTTACTGGGATTCTTTTACAAGGATCTGTCGAGGATAGACCAAATCTTCCATTAAAATATAGCCCTTTTTGGACAGATGGCCATTGGCAGTTTCAGGTCCTTCGCAGGTCACCACTGTGACCATCCACTGGCCAAGGTAGACAGACAGCCAGGGCATCTCAACTCTGCTATGGCCTGGCTAATCACCAGACATAAACTTGAGCATATGTGGGCTACCCCAATCCCTGAAAACGTGTCCCAGTAAATCCACATAAAAGCAAGTGTGTCATGTATTTTTCACATATATCATTTCCCTGGTCAGTGTCCTTCTGAATGCATTTCACCTACAACTTAGCAACAAAACAAAACAAAAAAAAGATAGCTCACTAACCTCATACTTACAATAGTAAACTACTTACGTGTTCACTGTAAAATTGGAAAGTGCAGAGATAGAGATCAGAAGAGTAGGTTGTTAATTCTGGATGATTTCCATTTAATTTTAGTATCAATATTTTCCTTTTCCATATAAACAGTTAACAGGGAGACTGCGTAAACCTGTCTTTTATCGTACCTTAGTCTTAAATTAAGCCTTGCCATCCTCCCTCAACCTAATCCATTTGGTGTGTAATTTTTTTCTTTTGGCTTTTCCAGGCAAGAGCTGAAGCCAGAGTTGGGAAGTATTTTGGTGAAAGTAAATTTGGATTCCATAAACAATAATCAAGTTTGCTGTTAAAAAATTAGGTAATGTGTGAAAAAACTAAATAAATAAATAAATTAAATTGAAACACCTGTTCTTTCATTCCTAAATGCAAACCATATTGGTGGGGTTATAATGAAAATATTATGACAGAAAATATTTTGTTTAAACTAAAAAACATCCTTAGGGAGCAGCTAGTTAAATGTATGGTATATGCCTATGTTACTGTTTATGTGTAACATCGGTAAACCTATAGATTAACCGGTAAATGTGTAGATTTACCAGCTCATAGGTCAATGTATAAAATAACCAGTAAATATGTAGATTTACCAGCTCAGCGGTCAATTCATAAAATAACTAAGTAGATGGTAGTAAACGATCTCTGTCTGGCAACACTTCACAATACAAAATAATGTTTTGCTGGCAAAATGACGTAGCACACTGTACGATTCTTACTGAAATGCAAATCCTGCGTGCACTTAGGTTATGCTTTTTTTCTAAATGAGTTCAACTTAATAATACTAAATCACGCTTAATAGAGGCATCAGTTTTGCTGAGAGATGGCATTATTACCATATCCAATGTTTGCCCTATGGTAAATTCTAATTTAAAATAAAATCGGAAAAGTGTTTTTTTTTTTTTTTTTTTTTTTTTTTTTTTTTTTTTTCATAAAGTGAATGACAATGATTATAAAATCATAAGAAATAAAACCAGAAATACATGAATACATCTGCCTCTGCTAAATACATGTCTTATTTATTATTATTATTATTATTATTATTATTATTATTTATTATTATTATTATATTATTAAGAAGAAGAAGAAGAAGAAGAAGAAGAAGAAGAAGAAGAAGAAGAAGAAGAAGAAGAAGAAACGTCAGGAAGGGAAGTCAGTGAAGTTCTAGAAAGATTAATAAATTCAACCTCAAAGTTTTTAAGTTATTAGAAAAAAATTAATAATCCATTAATTCTAAAGGTATGTAACATTATTATTATTATTATTATTTATTATTATTTATTATTATTATTATTATTATTATTTTGCCATTAAGCTCCCTGATGTTACTTTATTTCCAAGTTCACCTCAAATGCTGTAGCATTAACTACCATCTCCTTAGTTATTTTATACATTGACCGATGAGCTGGTAAATCTACACATATACTGGTTAATCTATAGATCATGGTATATGATCTATTAGATATATAAATTGTAGAGATTTTACACATATACGGTTATATATATATATAGATATCTTATATATATATATATATATATATTATATATATATATATATATATATATATATATATATATATATATGAATTGTGTTATTGTTTGATTTTCCAGGAATTCCATCTTATTTCCAAAGCAAGACTGCAGGGTCAAATAAAATGAGATAACACAGACACTCAGGCCAGCGGCACAGTCAAAGCTGAACAGTGCAGTGATAGTTACACTATTTCAGTCAACCTATTTCTTCAATCTTTTCATCTTTTGCAGTGATATGTTAAGTTTATTATAAATCATGTCATAAACATCAGGGTACTCTCCTAAGTTGGACCAAATTAACTTGTGGTTTAGTATTTGTATATATTATATTGTGTATATAATACTTATTAAATGATGTTACCACAACACTTCAAAGATTCTTTATTCATATCTTATATATGTCAGCTTTACTACTGTCAATATACAGTAAATCTAATCTGTCTGTAGTGTAAAGTACAGTGTTTGGTTACGTATCCATTCTTCTAAAACCAGTCAGGTTTGGGATGAAGTGTTGCCATTTTGTTTGGTAAGTATTCAGCAGGCACAAGGCACTCTTTTGGGGCAGCCATATGCTTTAATTTTCCAGGATATATTTCTTTAAGTAAGTAATTTTGAAGACGCACAGTAAATTAATATGTTATGCAGACTAGCACAATATTCAGTAGAAGTTAAAAATGTGTAAATTCATCTTTGGCTTATGTTGAGAGTTTCACTTTTAACCTATATTGTAAGTACATTACCGTTAAATGTAATGAATGCAACAGTATGTGATGTCTGTATGTATTGTCGGTGGAAACTGTGAATACAATTCAGGATAGCAGATATCCAGCATTCTTTGACAAACAGTGTAGATTACTGATCTGTTCAACCTGATCTGTTCAACCCTTGTTAATGTTAATGTTTTTTTTATTGGGGGCATTTAGTAAAAAGCTCTGACAGGACACATCGGCTCAACCAAGTCTCATAAACATTATATTATCCTGGGGAAAAAGCTGCTGCCACATTCATGTGTATGCTCCAGGCTACGCACATATCGATAATAGGACTACATAATATAAAGTACTGGCTGTATTATGCTAGGGCTTAACTGGAGGTGAATACAATGACAATAAATACACCATCTGTACCAATGCTTTACAGCATCCCCCTATGTTGCCAGAACTGTGGTTTGGGCTTCACCAGATTCCAGCACTGCCCCTGGATTTCACTCCAATCAGGTCCGTTTGAATATGACGGGATTTTCTGGCCTCTAGTCTTTATGATTTATTTTTTAAGTTTGTATCACACAGACTGTAAATCACTGCAGCATGGGGCCATGTGGAAAAGCTACTGGAAATCCCATAGGGACGACCTGACATGTTTGCCTCAGTAATATAAAGCACCTGGAGAGTTCAGCTATACAGGTTAGTGACTCTGCAGACAGGCTTAATCCAGTAATAATATTTATACATCATTCTACTCTGGAGTTTAAAGACTCTGTGCTTTTATAGTCAGAGGTCTGAAAAATATATGAAAAGAACAATTTTATCGAAATATAGAATGTGTGTATTCACGTTCATGTATGCGTGTATATACCTAATTAGAAGACCGTTTTGGGTTTTAAAATTGAAATTACTCAGAGTTCCAGAATGTTTGTGACTTTTTCTAAATATATGTATTAGATATACTGACTGCATTTGAGCTGCACATTCGCAAGAAATTGATAATCATAAGCATGTTTACATACAGCGTATTGTCATTTTAACCGGTTATTTCAGTACATATTTATTTATCAAATATAGCCTATAATTTTTCTCTATAGTCTTTTTCAATACAGTCAGTCCCATGATCAAGTGATGTCTACCTGTCTGCATTCTGAGACAGTGGAATACTACAATGTCACAAAGTTCGGTGTGGATGTGCTGGACCAGATGGCATGACAGTTTTCAGTCAAAGGCAGATCTCGTCGGTGGCCTGTGGCTTTATTTTATAACATTTTGGAACTAGACATCAGTGCATATGTTTGCACAAGGAATGTACTGGGGAAAGCGTCAACAGGAGGGACTTCATCTTGCACTTAGCCATGGAGCTTTGGCAAGCACATATGGATCAGAAAAGGGCAGAGACTGATGCCCCCTCTGGCAGTGCTGTAGCTGTGTACTCACACACAAGAGGAAACAGTGCCAGGTTGCAAAATGCAACGACAACAAAACTTTGGATGTCTGCGGTGGTTGTGGAAGGGCAGTGTGGGTAAATGCTCGGGGAAAGTGGAGAAGTGTGTATTGTGCGAGGACTGTACAGGTTAGAAAGCTGCCAGGTATGTAGGCTAAATAAATATGTTATGTAAATAGTTTATTGTATAATAGTTACTTATGTTTTGAAGTAGTACATTATATACTATTTTCAAAAAAAGAGACCCTTCGATGTTATTTTTACAAACAAATAAAATGTTTATACAATTTTGTATGTACAGAGACCTGTTACAAAATAGTTACTAGTGAAATGTTTATTTATGTTTTATTTAAGTTTTTCTTGTTTTATACTGCCTTTTGTATATATATATAGTAAGGTGGCAGGGGGAGGGTTAAATTCCTCCCTGCCTAAAAACCCATTTGAAAATGTACATTTTGTTTGATTTAATTGATTTTGTGTTAATTGTTTTATTGTTAATTATCCCCTGCACCTGGCTATCATTGTAAATTAGAGCCAGGTGTAGGGTATTTAAGGAAAGCAGCCAGTTTGCTCAGGACGGTGTGGCTGTAGAGTGAGGAGCTTGAGATGTTATGGTTTTACTATTTATAGGTATGTGTTTGGGTAAAATGAACATTTTTGTTTTATTCTATAAACTACTGACAATATTTCTCCTAAATTCCAAATAAAAATATTGTCATTTAGAGCATTTATTTGCAGAAAATGACAACAGGTCAAAATAACAAAAAAGATGCAGTGTTGTCAGACCTCGAATAATGCAAAGAAAATAAGTTCAGATTCATTTTTAAACAACACAATACTAATGTTTTAACTGAGGAAGAGTTCAGAAATCAATATTTGGTGGAATAACCATGATTTTCAAGCACAGCTTTCATGCATCTTGGCATGCTCTCCACCAGTCTTTCACATTGATGTTGGGTGACTTTATGCCACTCATGGCGCAAAAATTCAAGCAGCTCGGCTTTGTTTGATGGCTTGTGACCATCCATCTTCCTCTTGATCACATTCCAGAGGTTTTCAATGGGGTTCAGGTCTGGAGATTGGGTTGGCCATGACAGGGTCTTGATCTGGTGGTCCTCCATCCACATCTTGATTTATGCCAAAGCTGCCCGATTCCAGCCTTGCTGAAGCACCCCCAGATCATCACCAATCCTCCACCACATTTCACAGTGGGTGCGAGACACTGTGGCTTGAAGGCCTCTCCAGGTCTCCATCTAACCATTAGATGACCAGGTGTTGGACAAAGCTGAAAATTGGACTCATCTGGGGGTGCTTCAGCAAGGCTGGAATCGGGCAGATTTGTCTTTGTGAAGGGCACATGAATCAAGCCAAGTACAAGGTTGTCCTGGAAGAAAACTTGCTTCCTTCTGCTCTGACAATGTTCCCCAACTCTGAGGATTGGTTTTCCAGCAGGACAATGCTCCATGCCACACAGCCAGGTCAATCAAGGTGTGGATGGAGGACCACCAGATCAAGACCCTGTCATGGCCAGCCCAATCTCCAGACCTGAACCCTATTGAAAACCTCTGGAATGTGATCAAGAGGAAGATGGTCACAAGCCATCAAAAAAAGCCGAGCTGCTTGAATTTTTGCGCCATGAGTGGCATAAAGTCACCCAACATCAATGTGGACAGCATGCCAAGATGCATGAAAGCTGCACTTGAAAATCAGGGTTATTCCACCAAATATTGATTTCTGAACTCTTCCTAAGTTAAAACATTAGTATTGTGTTGTTTAAAAATGAATCTGAACATATTTTCTTTGCATTATTCGAGGTCTGGCAACACTGCATCTTTTTTGTTATTTTGACCTGTTGTCATTTTCTGCAAATAAATGCTCTAAATGACAATATTTTTATTTGGAATTTGGGAGAAATGTTGTCAGTAGTTTATAGAATAAAACAAAAATGTTTATTTTACCCAAACACATACCTATAAATAGTAAAACCAGAGAAACTGATAATTTTGCAGTGGTCTCTTAATTTTTTCCAGAGCTGTGTATATATATATATATATATATATATATATATATATATATATATATATATATATATATATATATGTATGTGTGTGTGTGTGTGTGTGTGTGTGTTTTTGTTTTCATTTAAATATGGTGTTTCTGCTATGCAAATGCTTGTTTTGATGTTCATAAATAAAACTTTTGTGTTATATATTATTGTTTGTCTTTCATTATCACATTACAGCTGTTTAAAAAGCTATCGGTTAAAATGACCGGTTTGGCGCTTCTAGGTAGTTTGAAATTCTGGTACTTCTAGTGTTAAATTAACATCTATTAAATACGGACTGGAGAGGAGACATATAGTAGGAATCTATGGCCCCTGAGGAAAGAACTACAGTTACCAACATGGGACTATAATGCCTGAATCCCTGATTGTCCCCTGGAGGTATAGTTCTTCCCAAGGGGCCTTTAGTTTCCTACTATGAGCCAAGGTCTGCAGTCCATATTTGTTTTTTGAATCAGTCAAAAATCACAGGTTTTTTAAGTCCATATTACTAGAGAGATAGATAGATAGATACATGCAGTATATAAAGAAAAAATGAAACAATGGCTGCTTAAATTTGAACGATGCTCAGCACATAGCGCAGGACAAAGTAAGCGGATAACTATACACATATTGCTGACGTAGGAACTAACCAGTAAGTAAAGAGCTACCGGTTACTAAATCAGTTCATTCAGTGATGACACTTGTCAGTCACCAGGGGGCTTAGTCACAAAAAAGCACATTTTGTATTTTGGCTTAACTGCTGTTGCCTTGTTTTAGGACTTTTCTTCTGGATAAGGTATTCTTCATTTTACAATATTTTATTTTTAAAGTTGTGGTTTTTAAAGGTTTCAATGTCACTAGATCTTCAACGGAAGATATGTAATGTATATTTTTTGAGAAAAGCGACAGTTCCACCAGGAGCCTGTCATGTTCTGGTAATCAACAGTACAGTAAGAATAAGCAGTACCGCATTTATTAAATGGATCAAGCTTATTGTGGTGAGTCTGATGACTGATGTTTGGGTCCATCTGGTTTTAGTTTTAGTGACCTCACCGCTGAACAAGTTGAATTATGCATGAGGATAAATGTGCCATGAAGCATGATCAAACACAGATAGGGGCTCCTTACATGTGGATAATATAGCTGATAGCGATAGTAACAGGTCACATCAGCTTTAACCCCTTAACCTTTGCCATACAGTAGTTGCCCAGAACTAACATCCTGCATCACCAAGTTTCTTTGTTGCAGAGTAACAATGGTAAAAATGAACTACAAATAATTCAAAATATTTTTAAAGGGCCTGTAACAGGGACAACATACTGCTTTGGTTTCTGGAATGCACACGGATCCACAGGAAAAAGCTATATGATCGGCCAGTGACGCACTGCAACTGTGTTTTGTTTACAGGGAATCGTGGCCGAGGATTGGGCATCTGTGGTTCATTGACTGGTTGGTGGGCGTGTTCAGTTACCCCCCACACTTCCAGCACAGAGAACTTATGCAGATTTTCAACTGTAAATGCCAAAGCCACCATTTTTTATCATATTTCTGTCAATTTTGCATGATAAATCACTGAAAATGTTATTATTAAAATGGGTGCTGGAAATGCGATGAACCTACTAAGGTCATACCAGTTAAGAAATACAGATGTTTCATTGGCAAGGGATCTAGTGTCTCCATGAGCTCCCCACTGTGAGAAAAAAAAAACATTACTTTCATCCTGTGGCAAGTATATCTATTGAATTACAAATTTATGAGAACCATCTTGTTCTACAAAAAGAGCTACTGCATTCATTGCAAAGTAATATTTCTTTAAATGCCTAACAAAATAGAAAAGTACAGAAGAACAGGTTTATTTATTCCAGATATATAATAACATCAGTGCATATATAAATGCATATACATCAATGTCAGTTTGGAAGATACATAAATATGATTTAAAGGTAAACAGGGATCTCACTTGTTTCTGTGCCAAGTTGTTATTGCACCTGAGTGTCTTTATAAATACTAAAAGCAACGTTCTGAATTCAATGACAAATGTTTCAATATAAGTCTAGAGACAATGAGAAGCACTTACAGTCAAAAAAAATGAAGTATTGTTTTCTTAGAACACACACTAAAAACTGAGAAAATGCTTCCTTCAGCTTCTGGCAAGTGTCTATTGAACTACTTTGACAAATTTATGAGAACCTTCTGCAAAATTAGGTTCTGTAGTTGTATCCCCAAATGGACAACTGTACCCATTTTACAGCTGCAAATGAGATCACAACACTTGAATCAAGTGCTGTATCCACCATTAAAATACTTTAAAGAGTACATGTAGTTTTGACTTACCTCACAGGACTGTATGCAGTGAATGAGGCTTGGGTCTGGGTGCCATCTCATCAGTCCTGTGCACACAATACTCTAAACACAATCAAGAAAGAGAATTAACTAAAGTATAGTCAATATATTATCTATTATATATATATATATATATATATATATATATATATATATATATATATATATATATATATAACTTTATATATCATTTTTGTAAAGTATTTCATCCATTTTACATTAGGATGACATTATTGGCCAGTACCGTCAACCGTCAACTTCAAAGTAGGAGGTCGTTTCTGATGTTGAAAGTTGTTGAAAATCTGTGGAAGCCCAATGGTAGGTCCACAAATTAACAATGTTTCACATTGTACTTTAGTCACTTCGGGTTACATAGGTTATTTGTAAACAAAACATACTAAAAAGATACAGCTGTTGAAAAATAGGTAATTTTGGGAACAGAGCAAAATGAAATGAAATGTAATACACCCACTGCTTCTTTGGGTCAAATTTAAGCCTCAAAATGAACTAGTTTGGTGAAGATTGTTCTTGGTAGTGTGGCATCGTAACAAATTTGATTTATACATGCTGTTCATTTGTAGCCATTTTTAATTATTAATAATATAAGGAATAATGCATAATGCACACCCAACTGTGCATAATCATTATATTGAACTTTTCTAGTGAGGTATAAATCACGAGAGTGGTAGTTTGAACATAAACTTTGCAGCAACTTTGGGAGAAGGTAGATGGTTTTCATGAAGCAGGTATCAAGTTCCAGTACCACAGTACACAATGGCACGCTACCAATGTAGTCTGCACGGCACACTGCTCATTACTTAACAATAACCACACAGACCGCATTCTGCAGCCTTAGAAAGCTGTTTAAACAAATGTGATATCTTCCAGATTGGGAACCCTGCCATTCGTAATCAAACAATCCACACGGGGCCAATGGGTTTCCAATAGTCCTTAATCTAAAGTGCTGTTTTTTGTTTTCATTTTAAAACGCTGATTTACAACATAAGCCGTTCGTCAAACAACGAATGCCCAGAGGCAGTAAATGAACTCTCCCCTGGGCCCTCAAAACATGAGGTGGTAAGAGCTTTGGATGCAAACACTGTCTAGCTTTGAAGTAATGTTATCCCTTCCTTGGCAACAGGAGGCCAGAAATATGACAAATGTTATGAAACTCAGTTCCAAACTATTCGATTTGAGAGGCCGTAGCCTTCTAGCACATTGAAAGGTCACCCAATAGTAGCTATTTACATTTGATTCCCATTGACTGGGTATCAATAGATTTTATTAGGCGGTTTATCTCCCATTAGAGGATCATTTGAGATCTTATATGTCTCCAGAGTTCTGCTCTGAGTAGTTGATGACAACTAATTTGACCCTCAATAGTCTATCTATTTTTTCATCCTCTCACAGTATTGAAACAGGGTCATTGGAAGTAAGGGGAAGGTAGTAAAGTGAGGAGATGCGGAATTATAAAGAATAGACATGTATGCAAATGTATATTTTCCTCTTACCTCAACCTGTGTTGGCTGCATCCAATGACTCATTGTGTCAGCCGTGATGTTATTGGGAAGTATCACTGGGTCACTCAGGGAGATGACACACAATGGGTAACATACAGCAGCTAGAATGTCACAACATTAATATTAATGTAATAAAGATTACATGAGCTACAGTGCGTCCTCTATAACCCTTGCTGGTGTTGCTTGGATCTTGTTGCTCATTTGCTGTGCAGCAGTTTCAGAAAGTAACATTAAAGTCACCCTGTACGGGTATATCAGATTATCGGGTATACTACAGCTTTTGAAGTTCATCTGTTGTATACAGAGAGAGAACTGTTTGGAGAACAATGTTTATATTGGTTTTTGTGTCTATTATCTAAACACTATTATCCTTTCTAGTTTTAAGTTTGCAGATCTATAATAAAGATTGTCTTAAAGAAGGCAAGCTTTGCACTTACCCACACTGTATCCCTGCTCACAGCTGTACTCCACAAGGTTCAATTCAGGAGGTGGTGGGCACACTCCCTGCAGCTTTTTACACAGTTTGAACTCCTCAGTCCATTCACCTTCTTTAGTGCAGCGAATTGTGTGCTGTCAAAAAAAACCACACACACACACAAAAGTTTAGTTACTTCATCGAGGTGAATTGACAACACAGCTTAATTAAAATACAGTTGAAAGCACAGAAGTGTCTTTGTCTACTAAAGTTTTGCTTTAGTAGGCAAAGACACTTCTGTGCTTTCAAAGCACTGGCTATTTACCTTGGGGGTAGGATCAACCTTGTGTTCATCATTGTACAGTTGAAGTCATCTCTCCCCAGCTCAAGGAAATGTGCAAATTCAATGCGAATATATCACTTTAAATGTCACTCTATGCTTTAGATCCGGTAGAAAAGTGAGCTACCAATACATATCAAACATGCTACTGAAGTTAAAAGAAAACAGGAACGTAGTGTAGTTATAACCTCATTCATTCTTTGTCTTACCCTTTCGCTTGGGTCAGGACAGTTGAGGGTGCACTGGCTGTCAAATCCCAGACCACTGGTGCAGCTATACATGCCCTCAAACACCAGGGGAGGGGGAGTACAGACAACTGGGGTGCAGCCCCCCTCCTCCCACTGCCCTCCTTCCAGGCACGCAATCTTCAAGAATCTCCTGACAGCACAAAGAAAAACACAATCAGGAGCTCAGAAACGCCAATGTAAACACCATTACTACTTACCTTCCAAAAACTGGCTTGTGTAAAACTGGAAGCATTTAGTTAAATATTACACAAACGAATGAGGAAGCCTGTTCGCTGCCAGCAATTAAGATTCTCATTGAAGCTCCAAGAAAGCACAGAGCCATATAAAGAAAGAACATGATAATAACTCAATATTAACAACATAAGAACATTTACGAAGGATAAGAGGCCATTCGGCCCATCTTCCCCATCCAGTAATTGGAACAATTAGAACTACCACACATGAAATTATTAGGACCAGGAAGCAGCATCTTTTCATCTATAGCTCTGTGTGGCCTGAATTAAAGTAGAAAAAACAAGCTAAGCTATAGGATCTCCAACACAAGAAACTGTGCTAATATTGTTAGTCCTAAATAATTTTAAAACCTTGATTTGACCTCATTTAACCAATTATTGCTACTCCATTACAAATGTATTCTTTATTTATTTATTTATTTTCTTTATTTTTTAAGAAATATTTTATCATCACAGCACGTTTTGTGTATAAAACTCACAAAGCTTTGTAGGTGCAAGCACTCCCACACTACACCTGGCACCAACAGGCCACTAATGAACCCCGAGTGCCAAAGCCTTCCAACCAGCCTTCTGATTGATAAACACGACAGGTTATATAAACAGACCTTTGACCCCGACCAACTAGTAAGATTCTAATTAGCATCAGCATCTAATTTACAAGGGAACTTTATTATGAACACAGTGGCCCCTATCTATAACATACTGCCCCCCTTCCTTTTTATTTCTATAATCCTTTACAATTGCCTACAATTTCTCCACTACATTGTTAGTATTGGTCGATTCTCTTTTACTTTCAGGTGTGAAATGTCGTTAAGGAAATTCATTTTGTTTGTGTGACGTGTGGTGCAGGCAGGTGGGTGGTTTAACACAGAGCATTCAAATCTCAATAATATATGATAATACCTATGATGCCTGACTGATGGGCACCCTGTATATTGAAATCATGAAGCAGAGTAAGCAAGGAATAAAAAGCAACACTCACTTCCTTGGCATCTTGTTGGGGCTGCCTGTGACATAATACCCAGGGTTGCACATGTATCGGCAGATGGATCCTACATCGTGCCCTCCTAGTTGGCATCGAGGCACCAGAAGCTTAGCGTTGGGCACAGTTGATGGAGCAGTGCATTCTAGCTTACAGTAGGCTTCAGGGAAGGACCACAGTCCATCTTCTAGGCAGACCAGCCAATCCTTCCCTCCTGCCAGCACACAAATGAACAAAAGCACATCACTCTCAGATATACAGTAGCCAGCTGTCTGCATTTTAGAAAGATCACATTTAGCAGCCCCCTTTGCACGAAAGAGGGCACGGTCACAGAGGTTAGGGGGATCATTTTGGAAAGACCACTTTTATGTCATTCCATAAGTAGGGCAACAGGGAGCTTAGATATTTGTTGCTGTTAGTTGCTGAATACAGAAAAAAAAAAAAAAAAACGATGTAAAAAATGAAGTAAAGTAGCCATGTACATCTGGAGTCACTTTATAGAAATCACAACATTCCAAACTACTGTGAGGTCCCATTCTTTACTGATCCACTGTAACCAGGAGAAGAGGATCTTCTCAGTGCTCAGTGCATGCATTTACAGAAAAAGTAAAGAAAGGAAAGCTTTGAATAAACAGGGTTACAAAATAAACAGGGTTCTCAATTGCTAAAGTAAAAATCTTGAAACTATTAGCACAATTCTCCAACCAGTTAACTGACTCCTCATTTTCAAAACTACTAACACATTTCTCTGGTTAACACACAAAATACTAAATTCTAAACCATATGTAAGATTCACTTAATGTAATTCCATCACTTTAATACAAGTTTCATATGTGAGTGTCTTGTTTTCAAAACACATATATCTGTATGCTGCTGCTCACAATTATGCATTACTTTAGATAAACGTTCCACACATGGAAATGCAAACTTCACAATTTATCTCTAATCAAATGTCACTCATGCATACAAGGCTGATGATACACATTGTGCTGAAACATGAAGCCGGCAGGAAAAGGTGGGCAAGCTGGTGGACATGGTTGATGGGTGATCATGGTCATGGTTGTGGATGTGATCATGGTGTTCGACACAAGAGACAGCCAGCCCTGGTGAGACCATAATGTATTGCTGTAACAAATAACATCAGTGCAACAGTTGTGCACCATGTCATCAACTGCGGTGTGACAATGAGGGAAGCACGGCTGGCAGTGCAACCAAATCTGCAGCGATCAACAGCTGCATCTATAATTCATACATTTCTAACTGAGAATAGGTAAGTATGAATAGCATTATTTTATGAAACCTATTGCATGTATTTATAGAGTTTATAGTTTTCATGCTGACACAGCTCCCTACTTTGTTTTATACAGTAAATATGCATATGGATTGAAAGAAGAGCTGCCCATGGAGGCTAAGAAGAACAGCTGCTGCAACGTAGATGAAATTATGTGCGGCTTAGTGATGAAGAATGAAAATATAATTGTAATACCAGACATTGCTCATGCAAGTTTTTTTTTTTTGTTTTTTTTTTTTTAATTATAAAAAAAATGACTAGACAGGGTGCCCATATATACTGGTTTTCTGTTTGATAATGTAAGCCTTTGAATTGCATAATCTATTTACAACTCGAATATTTTATTTTGGTTGAAGAGTTAAACGATATGAACCTAAATGTTTGAAGAATTGATGTAAATATTACATTTTGCAAGATGTATGAACACATTTTACACGTTTGCTTCATTTTGCAATTGTATTTGAAGTTTTGCAAATCACACAACTGTTTTGGTGTTTGTGTTAACTGTTTTGAGAATTGTGTTAATAGTATCAGTAACTGCTTTAGTGATTGAGAAAAAAAAATGTTGTTAGTACCTCAGATGGTCTAGGACAGTGCAGCAGTGGTAGCTTTGTAATACTACGGCCACAAACAGGTTCATTTGTTTTTGGACAACACCTAAAATGGGCATTATTAAAAGGATACATTAAAGATGCATTAAATACTGCACAGCCTACAACTACATGTAAATAGTTGTACATTTATGTTATTCTGCAAGTCTTTTTTGGGAAAAAAAATCCTTCATTTTTTTTTTTTTTTTACAATACCAAGGGTTTTTGTGAGCTTTTTAATCAAATAAACCATACATAGTGTTTTCTTCATGCATGATAGCTTTAGACGGCATTTACAGCACTGTAGAAGACTTTATGGATATTTTCAAGGCATGGTTTCAGATATTTCTTTTATTACATCATGCATGGAACCCTGTTATTAGCCATTAAAAAATAATGAATGATCTTGATGGATTAAATTGAAGGCACATGGCTTCTCTAGGGGAAAAATAACTGACATTTTAAAAGGTATGGCTTTTCATTTCTACCTGAAGTGCTTGCTATAACCTTCATTGGATCTGGTGAATTCAGTAATCCTATATAATCCAACATTTTGAATAATATGCATGCAATTGCACTGGACTGAAAAAACCTCTTACTAAATAAGTTTGACAATTGTATGTAAATTAAATCCGAAATGCTGTTCATATAATATTTCAGATAGAAAATGCATTTTTTATACACAGAAATTAGTTTGTGAGCACGTGTGGAATATATACAGCTATGGCCAAAAGTTTTGCATTCCCTGCAATTTTAGGATTGAGACATAATTAAAAAAAAATAATATTGCAAAAGTCTACCGAAAGCCATGTTAAATTTCATGTTAAATTTTGAAATGTCACATTTTTCAATTTTTATCAGTTTTTCGTTTCAGAAAACTATAAAGCTCTATGCAATTGAATATGTTAACGTATATTATTATATTATTATTATTATTATTATTATTATTATTATTATTATTATTATTATTGTTGAAGTAAAATGTGTTAATTCTATAGGGTGTTGCAAAAGCTGTAAGCATCTTCATGAAAAATACTCAGACATTAAAACTAAACCTATGTCTAAACAAAGCCTGAAAAGTAGGCCTGACATCAGCACAGTTACATAATAGACTTCAGGACAATCCCAGGGTCTTTTGGGGAAAAATACATTTCAGGTCGTGCTACACCAGGGAGCAGTTTCCCTAAAAAAAATATTTCATGGACGGCTAATGGTTTTGCGGTTTTCTGTCTCTGCAGCTGCAAGGTCCCTTTGGGACAGCGTACTTGAATCACTGCTTACATAGGCTACTGAGTGAACTCTATGGGCCTTTTTATATTACACCATTTTATTTTTCATTTAAGACCAGGAGGGTTGTTTCTTATTTGATAAAATGCTATATCATATGCATGTTGGCCTCTCTTGTTTTAAGAAACAATGACTCAACCTGTCTCAGCACTGTTTTTACATTTGTACTGTATTAAAATCCATTTATTGGCATGAGGTCGACATGCAGGCTGCACTTTTTGATAGGGTGCACATTTTTGTCACTTGACATTTCCATGTTATGGTATCTCTGTGACTCCTACCCACCAAACCGGAAACTGCATAAATTTCTATTTAAACAGCAGACATAAAATAACACTGTTTGTGTTTTCTGGCACGAAGGCTTCTTGGCCAGTAAAGTCACCACGAATGTGGACTTGCTTGAATTTTAATAGTAGTTCCAGCCCTCCTCTAAGTCTTTAATTGCTGATGTGATTCTGAAATGCTCCCGAGTTTACAATGTCAGTGTGTGTGCAGCTCCAAGTCAGTACAACACTAAACAGGAAAACATTAGCAGCACAAAATTCAGGAAAGTATTGGTAAAATACTGTGGTTTTTGTAGCAGGTATGTTTTGTTTCGAAAGTGATATAAAATGATTTATGCCACACCTTGCAGTTTAGCCGGTGAGTTGCAGGAAAAGTAACATCGTTTTCCAAACATGGTCCCCCCTGGACAGGAGAAGGAGGCGAAGTAGACGTGGGATTGATCAGGAACCCCACAGTCAATGGGTTTGCAGGTCACATTCCTGTCCCATTTCCCATGCATGCACTCCAGGACTGTCTCCTTCTGCAGGGGGAAAAACAGAACTCTTTCCAGTCAGTATATTAACAAGAATCCTCAAAAGAACAGCAGGTGGAGTGACGTTGCTAGCTCTACTTGAATACTGTGTAAAAAGGTTAAGAGCATGACTGTTTAGAACATTACAGGTTTCCTTTGAGTGAATTTGTCCTGTAAAAAAATCTCCCTTCAGCTACTTAGTCAACAAGTTCTGTACTTGATAATAATAGTTTTGGAGATTAATCGTTTACCTCCAGTTTTGCTTATCCAGAGACCATGATGTTATATTTTTTCAATAAAATGTGAAAAACAGTTGTAGAAGCACATTTGGATAAAAAGAAACCCACTGGCTGAAACGGTGTTAGTGGCAGAAAGTAACAACGTTGATTGCTGCTGTGTGAATTTAATTACGTTAACTAATTACAATCAACGGAACTATTTATCATTAAAATACCTTGTACTTTATTTGCAACTGACTTTATACTTGCCAGTTTACAGACTGGTTCAGTAATTGGAGAGGACTTCACCAGCATTTTACAGATGAACAAGGCAAGTAAAAAAAATCCCACCTGGCTAGGATGTAGATTAATGCTGCCAACCACTTGCAGTGTGAGCCCCTGATTACAGGCGATGGTGCACTTGAGGTGCTGAGTCTCCTCATGGGAGCAGTTTACTGAGGCTTGTTGGATCTGCGGAGGGCTACACTTATCAGCACTGCAGGACCTCCGCACACAACTGCACAAAACAGAGGGCAGTGCATTACAAGGCAGTCCTTCTATTGTATGGAACTGATTTAGCCTTTCAGAGTATTCACATCCAGCAGTAGTACTAAAAATAAACTTAATTTAAAAAAGTGAGAAAAACATTTCTCATATCATGATTATTATTATTATTTTTTAACAGGCTCACATTTTAATAATTGTATTGTTGTGTTGTTGTTTTTGTATTATAACAGAATTCACTATAGTGACCCAGATGGAAGTACAGCATTAAATATTACACTACAGCATATGTGCTCTTTAATCTACTATTGATAACTATCAGTCAGTTAGTAATATCCAGATACTTCACAATAGTTTTCAGACATCTTCCTAGCATGGTTAAATAATAGATACGGTGCCTATAGTAAGTATCCATCCCCCTTTTTTTTCATTTGATTTACACAACCTACTCAACACTGAAGAGGCAAGAGAATTGTTACTGTGAAACAACAGTTAATGAAAAAAAGTCAATACTTGGTACAACCTGAGTCAATACTTGGTAGAACCACCTTTGGCAGCAATTACAGCTGTGAGTCTTTTGGGGTAAGTCTCTACCAGGTTTGCACAGCTGGATTGTGCAATATTCACCCATTGTTCTTTGGCGAAATTGTACAGGTTCTATCAAGTTGGATGGGGATTGTTGGTGAACAGCAATCTTCAAGCTTGCCACAGATTCTCAATCGGATTCAAGTCCAGGCTTTGACTGACTGGGCCACTTTAGGACATTCATTTTCTTGTTTTTAAGCCACTCCAGTGTCATTTTGGCTGTGTGCTTGGGGTCATTGTCCTGCTCAAAGATATAGCTCGGTCCCAGTCTTAGGTCTTTTGCAGACTGAAGCAGGTTTTCCTCAAAGGAATTGCCTGTATTTAGCTCCATCCATTTTGCCCTCTGCCCTGACAAACTTTCCAGTCCCTGCCAATGAAAAGCAAGCCCATAGCATGATGCTGCCACCACCATGATTCACAGTAGGGATGGTATTACCTGGGTGATGTGCTGTGTTGGGTTTGCACCAGACATAACGCTTTGCATTTAGGCCAAATAGTTCAATTTTTGTTTCATCAGACCACAGAATCTTTTGCCACATCTTTTCAGAGTCTCCCACATGCCTTTTTGTAAATTCCAAACAGGATTTTTCATGGGCTTTTTCTTAAAATGGCTTCCTTCTTGCCACTCTTCCATACAGGTCAGATTTGTGGAGTATCTCAGGTATTGTTGACACATGGACAGTTTCTCCCATCTCAGCGATGGCACACTGTAGGTCTTTCACAGTTATCATTGTACTCTTGGTGGCTTCTCTGACCAATACCCTTCTTAGTTTGGGAGGATGGCCTGCTCTAAGCAGATTCTGGGTGGTTCCGTATAACTTCTACTTCTTAATGATCGACTTGACTGTGCTCCAAGGGCTATTCAATGCCTTTGAAATTGTTTATACCCCTCCCCTGATCTGTGCCTTTCCACAACTTTATCCTAGAGTTGTTTTGAAAGTTCCTTGGTCTTCATGGTAGTATCTTTGCTTTCAAAGCACTACCCAACTGTGGGACCTTACAGAGACAGGCGTATTTAATCGGAAATCATGTGACCTGCTTTTATTTCACATAGATGGACTCCATTTAACTTATTTTGTGAATTCTGAAGGCAATTCGTTGCACCTGAGCTTATTTACAAGTGTCATAGCAAAGGGGGTGAATACTTATCTAATGAAGACTTTTCAGGTTTTTAATGGATTTGTTTTTTCACCCCTCCACCCCCCTCCATTTTTTCACACATTGAAAGTGTTGAGTAGGTTGTATAAATCAAAGGGAAAAAAATCCCATTTAAATGCATCAAGATTTCAGGTTGTAACACAACAAACTGTGAAAACGTCCAAGGGGGGAGGGAGGGGGGGGGGGGGGGGGGTATTTCCTATAGGCACTGTAAGAGTTGGGGCAAGAGCTTTTTCCACTGAAACATTTAACTTAAGTGCAGATGACTTATTGCAAAGTTCATACAGCACTGGCAAAACTATGGTATTGCTTAACAGAGGTCGAGGGCATTATTTTAATGAGGGTTATCACAGTAGCCCTTGCAGTCTTTCCCCTCGGCAGCATATCAGCATCTCATAAAATAACTGCTTAACCTACAAGAGATTTCTGTGGTACATAAAAAAAATAATGAACACAATTTATTATTCTGACTTTTTTTTTTTTTTTTCCTCAAAGAGTAAAATATGGGACAGCAGTCCAGATTTTCATTGTTTGTGCAAACAAATTGAACTTTGGTTCCTTAAAAGTTTCTTAACACCTTGGAAAAATGAAGTCTACAACTGAACCAAAATAAAAGTTTTACACACTATGACTATAGATGAGTTTGCAGTTACTCCATACCTGTTGTAATCTAATTACCCAGCACCCAGTCATGCATTCAAAGTGTCACTTGGTGGAACGGTGCCAAGTTGCACAGCCTCTTCTACTTGCCATTTTTGTTGTTGAGATTCACTTTCTTTTCCCTGTTTTTATGTTTTTTATTTTACATCAATGGGGTTACTCTCACACAAGTTCAAATAATGTGATTTAAGAATATGTTAGTATGTTAGGACAAATATAAGAAGCATGAAGTTGAAATTTAACCACAAGAATGGGAGGACATTGCAACTTGCTTGCCAAGTGACTCTTCTGGAAAATAGGGTATGAGTAAGTACATCTGTTTTTGCTGACTGAAGACCCCACCCTCAGCGCACCCGTTCAGGGCAAGGGCACTAAAATGGGAAGAGGTGCGCAATGCAATGCCAGAGACAGCCACCAACGGAGATGAGAAGTTCAGGAGGACTGAGGCAGTCCGGAAGAATGGGAGACTCAGGTCGTGGGTCATGTTGATGACAAGGGGGTTCCGCTGGCAAGACAACGTGTATGAACCTAGAAATCAAAGGGTGATAAAAAATAAAATTAACACCTTTGCCCAACAATCTCTAAACGCTATAGTGCTATTGTAGGAATTACATAATGTACTAAATGTGCATCAACTGTAGCTGAGTACAACATATGCTGTATTCTGGTGGCTGACGGTTACAAGATTCAAACACTAAATGTTACGTGCTGTACCTAGAGTATGGTTTTTCCCATTTGTATCGCCGAGTTGGATCACCACTGTTTTCATTCTCTGATCTCCAAGCATAGAACCATCTGAAGCCAAGTAGATAATAACTGAAGTTGCCACTTCGGGGTGGGCAAAATACGCCTAGACACAAAGGAATGGAAATGTAATTTGAAAAATCTTAACAAATAGAGCCTTAGTCCTGGCAAGAGCGAATAAAGTGTACACACAATATACTTATTTAATCCATACCTTCAGCCACACTGTCTCCACTTGGTCAGGATCAGAGTGTCCCTCAGAGTTGGCAGTGCAAGGAAACCAGGCATATTGTGACAAACCACCGTTCCAATCCAGAAATTTGGACTTGCACACCTGAAAAATGATGTATTGCAAAACAGACTGGCCTGAAATTTTTGCGTGGCTTCACGTACAGCTCACAATTAAAAACAGTTGTTTCAAATTAGAAGCACTTTGAAGCAAATCCTTTAAAAACCTCCTCTATATTTAACTATGCTTTTTCAATGCAGCATGCTTGTGGCAAGAAGCTATGTATTCCAGAAACCTGGAAACCATTATTGTCAGATTAAAATATTAAGGTGCCAGGTTCCAAACACTTAGGTGATGCTGTCTACCATAGATTTACCAGTAGTTTTCTTTTATAAAACCAATAATAATAATGGTAAGTTTCTCTTAATCAAGTCCTATCGGTTATTACTTGGCACCAGTTATTCAATTACAACTTTAAAAAATGTAAGCCCCCTTTCATGAAGTGATATACCGGTGGACTGAAAAGTTTTTGTTTTACTGAACAAAAAATCTAAGCATTTTCTGTAGCACAGTAATGTGACAGGCCCTTCTAACAGATGTGTTTGTCATGTATGTGGCCAGATTGACACAGTCATATTTGATGTAGAATACAATTGTGTACCAAATGTGAAGATAATATGTCAAAGTTTGCTCTCATTCGGAAGCCAACATGTCACATTCCAAGGAAGTATGTATCTGAAATGGCTTACGAGATGGGAGTTGTTTAAAAACACAAATCCTTCTTTGTAAATAACCCAGCGAATAATAAACGCGTGCACAAGCAAACCATACAAGGCTGTAGCAGCAGCACACTGGAGGCTATTGAAAAATAACTAAATGCTTTCCTGGGAATAATAAAAACAAATTAGGAACAGGAAAGGCTGATACCACGTCCACCTTCCTGCTTTCCGTTATAATAATCCAGGCAAAAAGTTTCTATCGCCTTACAGTACTGTGCCTGGTAACATAAGTATTACTATAATTGCCCTACCTGTAGTGTTTACTTGCAAGAAATGTCCCACCATCTTTTATCTTCTGATGATGTTATTAAATGAAACACCAAACCTAAACCCAGCAATCCTATGGGTGTTGCTTATAAAGGTTTACTGTGGTATAGCACAGTAAAAGCAATAAAGTGTAGTAAAGCATGACGACTGCATGATTAAAGACAAGCAGGCAAGGGCGCTGGAACTAGGGGTCGGCTTTTCGTGGCTTTCATCAAATAAAGGGGTTACAGTTTTGTTTAATGGCTTTCAGCACCCCCACTTTAAAAATCGTTCCAGTGCCAATGCAAGCAGGCATGGTAGCTGGCAGGGCAGAAGCCCTGCCTGTGTAAAGTCTGTGTGTGTGGGAAGGTTGGCACAGATGTGGTTAAATCAGTCCCTTCCAGCAATCACAATTCTGGCCATTTCCAAACTGGGAAACCTTACATTCCCACACGCTCACTTTACATGGGCTTCCATCCTGCCACAGTAACGCATCGTAAATTGTTAGCCATGGTAAAGAACACAGTAAATGGCATGAGCATGATAAAAGTATAGAAAACTACACAATTACTGTACTTTTATAAGAACTAATACAGTACACATGCTTCATATTGCAGTACCTGGTTGAGCGAGGGTTCTCCTTTCACTGCTAGCACAGGGCACTTGGTGTCATCCTGATGGGAGGCAAAGGCCTTGGCCGCCCACTGGTCTGTGAAGCCCTGTGGGGTGAAGACTCCACAGTCCTGCACACTGGAGCCCCTCTCAAACTCCTCACACAGACCATCCCCATCAAACACATAGCACTGACTGGGCTCTCCTATTAGGAAAACAAGGAGGTTATATTGATGTGCATATGATCTGAATCTCTCTTCCAATAATCGGTAGAAATGCCCATGCAATGTTCAGCAATATGTTATTTGATGAAAATGAGGTCCATAATGAGAGGGAGAAAGAAATCCAGCTGCCGTTTGTAAAGCAAACTCTTGAGAATTAAATAAAATATATCATAAAATATATCTGTGGCAGCTGTATTGTGTAACTGTAAGCTGTGGACTGCACAATATTAGGCAAGACGGTATTAATATATATATATATATATATATATATATATTTTTATGCTTGGATATATATATATATATATATATATATATATTGCTTGCCGTTTTGTACATGATTCAGTTTAATCAGAGAAGTCAGACAAACAGATCCAATCTACAAATGTAGGCAGGTAACTTGGTAATGACAATGTACAATGTGGTGTGAACAGTAAGTCATAATCAGATTCCACACCACAAATGCAGAGCCTGACTTATAAAAGTTAGCAATAGCAATGTGCTAAACTTTTTGCAACAGTCTAAAAATTGGTGGCAAGGCATGAAACCATTTTAACCAGTTGCTAATTTTGTTTAAAACTTACTAAATAATGTAAACCTAAATAAAAAATAAAAAAATATATCTTAATAAAATGTGAAAATGTTTGCTTAATTAAATTTTAATGCTTTCATAGCACATTCAATGTTTTTTAATTTCACTCCCCCCACCCCACTCCATGCCTAAGCACTGTTCTTTCTTTGATTGGTGGCCTTGTGTGAGTCTAATCTTGACTGTCCTAGAAGCCACTTACCTTCACAGTTGAATCCTGCCTCTTTGTAACATTTTTTAGAACAACCATCCCCATCAAGCAGATTGCCATCATCACACTCTTCTCCCCGCATTCTACATGGAATAAGGGGAGACCGGTTACAGTTACCTCAGCTTGAATAGCCATGGACTTGCACATTTTGTAACCCAGGTGTGGGTTATTTGTTAACTTCACCTATCATGTTAGTATGGAATAGAGGCTTGAAAATAAGAAAGCAACTCCACCGGGTGGCAGCAAGTGCTAAGTAAAAATCCATCAAGCAGATAAATATTAAAACATAATTTAGACAACAGTTCTTACATAATTTATTATTAATTAATCTGTATCTATTGTTTGTTTGTTTTTGTGAATAGAGAGAGAATAGTGTTTTTCTTACCGTTGCACTTGCCTGTCTCCACAATATGGGGCGCCATGGACGTAGGGCAAGACTGGAGAGGGCACACTCAGAGCCTGTTCTGCTTCAACCTGAACTTTGTATCTGTACACCTGCCCTGGGGCCACATCCCTGAAACACGCATATGCAGGCAGGCTTGTAAGTGTTTCACTTGCTTTTTTATTCAATACTATAAATTTGAACACTCAGCAGTAGAAAGAAAAGTAAATACAGTTCAATAAACTTGTTACACGTGACTCTGTATACACTGTAGGTATATACTGTATATGGAGTCACAGTGCAGTGTTATTGATTTGTTTTTTATAAGTTGCTGCATAAAAAGAGTATGCCCTTGGGTTCCCAGCATCGTTGAGTTACGTTTATTTCCTGCCAATGATACAGAAAGTCTGCAAGCAAATGTCTCATCCTCCTGGAGTCTCAGATAACCTCTATTTAAGCTTCTAAACAAATTGCACTCATTAATTATGAAACATGTTTTTAGTGTGGCTCAACTTGCAGTCACAGACAGGGTTTTTGTTTGTGTGTGTGTGGAAAGTAGTTACGTGAGATCAGAGACTATGGGGAGATATTTCAAAGGGGAGGGCTTGTAGTGCAGTGACCTATGCACACTTGTGTACGTCTGGGCATGCCAGTATTCAGCAAGGACCTAAAACCTCATCTTCAACATGTTGTTTGGTAAGAAAGAATATCTGGTTTATTTGTTCAGTGTTCAGTCTGGGAAATGTAAAAGTCAGTCTGAGAAGTGTCCAATCTTCTTGAATGAGAGTCGACATCACACTTAACTCTTTGCCAAGAGCTCAGCAATTTCTTTAATTACTTAGGGTCCAATCCAAATTAATGTTTTAGCTGGGAAAATGCATTTGAAATACAACGTGACTGATTTAACTAAAAATACTTGTTACCCCCCAGGGTAGCTTGTTGATCCGTACAAATCCTAACACGGGTCCTTTTTAATATCTTGATAGGTGAAATAACTGAGAAACTCCTGTCAGCTTACTTGAAGGTTTGATATAAAATCACATGGCAAATTACATTTAATAGAGAAAAGTGTAAGATACTGCATGCAAGCAATAAAAATGTGCATTATAAATATCATATGGGAGATAATGAAATTGAAGAAGGAATCTATGAAGAAGACCTAGGAGTTGAGTTGATCTTGGTGTGGGGAAGCTATAAAAAAGGCCAACAAGATGCTCGGATATATAATGAAAATTGTTGAATTTAAAGCACTTCTTGAAGAAAAGTTAGGGCCCCAGTACTCTGGCCCCCTTACAGTAGGTGCAGTAAGTCCCTCAGGAATGGTAGATGGATGCACCAAGGAACTGACCATTATGCTGAATACACTGACAAGCTGCTACCTGAAGAAGCAATAGTAAGAGTAATATTTGCAGCATTTAGGAAACTCTTTATTTGATTTATTTATGCTTTTAGATCATTGAGGTTTAAGTTTATAATACTAAATATAGGCTACAGATTCTTGGCGTGTAATGTAGTTTCTTTCTAGTTTTATACTGTTAAAAGTATTTTATTCCTCTCTGGAAATTTCCCTTTGCCCATTACTGAGAAACAGTACACTATGCGTTTAAAAAGCAATATTTTCTGTTTTTGCAGAGTAAACACTGGGCATGGATCAAATCCGGTACTAACCGGTCCAAAGGCATGCTCATGTTTACCACAACACTGCTTGATCTCAGTCAAGGTAATATAGCCTTTATATTTTAAATGCAAATTCCAATCTCCATTACAATAACAATAAATAACATGGCTTAAGGAAAAGCTCAGGTTGCCCATCAATGTTTAAAGTTAAAGCTGCAACAAATAACTCTTAAGTGGCTTTCAAGTAGTACCTGCACCTGCTGCTGGATAGTGTGCAGAGCCATTAAGTGAAAGACAGGGGCCCTGGGTGTAGTCAATGCTCCTTGCACTTGTTCTGTGCACTGTAGTGTAATTCTGTTTAAAGTCTGGCACACAGTGGCAGTGATAAACACCAGCTCCTGTGGCCAACTTTTTGGCGTGAGAGCAAGAAAACTCAAGTTTAACAGCCCCAATACTTCTTAAGTGGTATGTACTAATTGTATTTCAGATGGCAAACCTTTTAGCCCCAAGGTACTTAACCCACCTCTGGAGACTTGTTTTATCCAGAGATTTAATGAAAGAATATTCATGTTTTTTTTTTTTTTTTTTTACTTTTTAATAGATATATTACAACAACCAACAAGCCTAGCATGGTTAAATAGTTTATTTTTCATTAGATTCAGTGCCCTTCACATGCAGGTGAAAACAAGATTCTGAGCTGTGCATTTCCAACAGACCTAGATTAAACTATACTATATTAACAGTTACAATCTCTTTTAGATTATTATTATTATTATTTTTTTTAACTCAAGTTGGCTTAAAAGTATGGCAGTTCTGTTTGTGTATACTGTACATTAATTGGAGAGCTGAGCCACTGATTTTTACTCACACATGCAATGAAAGAGCCATTGACTTACACATCTGTAAACGTGCGCTCTGTTTGTGTCACTGGCCCTTGAGGAAAAGATGGCTCTCTCAGTAATCGGTAGCGGAACGGCAAGCAGCTGGAGCAGAGAGGGTCCCGGGACCGAGAACTCAGGAGGACAGCGTCGATCTCCATCTTCTCGTCCAAGGTGTAGATCTTCACACCAGTCACCTTATTTTGAGTGTTGATGCGTAGGGTGAGCGGCACATCACAGAATGTGTGCAGGGGACCCAGCTGGAGGGGTCCCCCATCATCAGTGAGAACCTCAATATTCGAGATAGCACTAGAGGAGTCTGTGGACAGGTCACAGGCATAAAAATATATTATATTGCATAAGCCTGAAAAGGAGTGAAAAAGATGGTATAGTTTAAACTGTTACTTCAAATAGTTAGTACCGTTAAGCATGTAAAACACATCCCGGTCGTCTTAGAGTCTTGTTGCCCATTATCTGATGCCATTTTAATGTTCTGTAGAAATGTTATTTTTTGTGTCTTTATACTATACAGAAAACAAAGAACATGTAAGATCACCTGTGGAGATGTAGGTGGTCCACACTGAGAGGCTCTCTGCAATGACAGGGTGGAGGAAATTGAGCTCTAGAGCACAGCCTTGAGGTTGAGGACAGGGCACGGTCATGTTGGCATCATAGAGGTGCAGTTCCGGGCTCCAGGCTTGAAGGCTGGGCTCGCAAGGTTCGTCAACATCAGGTGGGCCTGTGTGGATGAGAATAAAATACAAAAATACAAAAAAAGTACAACAAAGCTTGAGTTTCATTTGGCCTTTTGTCTGTGTAAGTGGGTTTTCAAACTCAAACTCTAAGGGACTCATGACAACATTATGAGACATTTTAACTGTTTGAACTAAGCATAACAAAAGAGAAAAGAAATGTTTTAAGTGGCATAAACAACTCAAACTTTTAAACAATTAATTATGTTTTACAGATTCAACACTTTTTGTTGTTCATCCCTTACTTAGGCTTATCGTTTTCAACATATATGTACCTGCTGTGTTCGCGCTAGGCCGTGCCAATGTCCCCCTGAAATAAAAAATGTCCAGCTGCATTTCTCTTGAACGCACCCGTGTGTCCCCCATCCCAGACCAGACACAATACCAATACGCAGTAAATGAATGCATTTTGTACTAACACGACATGTCTCACGACAGGCTAATCTTGTTTGTTTACACTTGCGTTTTCATAATTAAACTCCCGAGCCATTATTCTCCAGTCCAGTAGATTGCGCGCACACCCTCGTTGGTTACAGTCAGTTTCACAGTAAAGCCTGGATGACAACATCAGGCTTGTTAACAACATGGCCCGGCGCAAACATATCCCTGTTACACCCGACCATTACTTCTGGAAGAATAAGTAATCAGCTTCGGCAGTGACTGTTGAAAAGTAGGCTATTATAGTTGTGCTTAAAAATACTGTGAAATTCATCCGCTGTAAACAGCCACCACACCTTTTTTTGTTTTTACTGTTGTCTGTTGACCACATCGAAAAAAGAGCCAAAAGACTGCAATGTGCCTTTAATTCAATAATTCATCCTTTTTTTAAGATCTCAGTGTACTGCTGATGTGTCTTCACATGTGCAGACTGACGAAGAACAAACAGCATAAAGCCAAAGAAAACTATAAAAATAAATTGGTCGGATAAACAGGCAAGGTCTGACCTCCAGTCAATTAATTATTCTATCAGATGTTTTTTGATGGGGGATGCATCATGATTTGGAAATCAGGCTGTCTCATCCTTCCTGCCCTAAACAAGTTTACCGTAACGCTGCTTGGCTTTTTATGACTTTCCAATCTTGCCCGCTTCACAAGACGCCAACTCACATTTCAAGAAAAAGAAAACAGCAAACAGCATTCTGGCATTTTTAAAACACATCTCACATTTTGATGGTTTAACACTACAGATGTGTACAGCATTCAGACTTGGAATTCCCTGCCATGGGTGAAGCAAAAGATAACTCTATCTTGACAGATCTTTCTGGAGTTTCATTAAAATATCCTGCTGGACACCTGGTGAAAACAGTCAGAATTATAGCAAGATTGTAAAAGCTGTTAATTGTAATTTCTTTACTTCAGTAACATGCAATAGAACCCGTACAAAAGCTTTCCTAATCAGCTGTTTCATGTAAAATTGCAGATCTATCTGGATAAATTCTGCTTGTCAACTGAACTTCAAAAAAGATTTTAAAAAAAGATGAAGTAGTTAATTATTTCTGTTTTTATTCTCGTGTATGGATCCTCTTCATTGCTATAACATTTGTTTTTGTTTTATTTTGCATACTTCTTTGTATATGCTGCGCCATTGGTTTCATTTTTTGCATATGTCTGCTATTTACAGTAAAATCATTACCATATTTGTATTACTCCTAATACAAATACATGAAGTAAAGAAAAAGGTTTGATGGCCATCAATTACAGGTGCAGCCCGCTCCAGTATAAAAGCATCCTGATTGAAATAATCAGTTACATCTGTTGCACAACGAATACAGTTTCAGGAAAACAGGGTACACATTGTTTTTTTTGTTTTTTTAATGACAGCTGATTCCTGGATCTCAACCAGCATTACCGAACTACAAAACTATGCCGAGCACCCATGTTTTTAAGTGTTTTTAAGATATGAAGGCAATTATTCCCTTTATGATTCATTTCTCTATTCATCTTTTCCACTTACCTTGCACGCACATGGCACACAGGAGGAGAGTGGACCTCTCTGCTTCATAAACACCCTTCGGCACTATGGCAAGGGGTAGAGGCACTACATTCACATTTTAATTATAATCATAACCGGAATTTTTTTAATTATAAGGGTCAATTAAAATTGCTTTACAACGTAACAGCACGGAAGGGAGATGTTTGGGATGAAATAAAGTGTTAAGAAAACAAATAATATGGAAATGTTATAGAAAAAAAAAATATATATATATATATATATATATATATATACACACACACACACACACACACACACACACACACATATATACACATATATATATATATATATATATATATATATCATTTTAGCTTTATGTGCAGTCCGGTTGACAAATGACCAGACCCATATTGATCAGTGTAACCTTCACTGACCTAACACTGGGTTGTTCTCACATTTCTTTCTTTAAAATAAAAGAGATGTCTGTCAACATATTTTGTGTTATATATATATCTCATGGGTTCTTTTCTGTTGATATTTTCAATATCTACAAACTGTCATGAAATCGCAATTCATTTTGAGAACGAAAACAGATTCTGGTACCTACTTCCTTTTTAAACTTGACTGAAGTGCTCAAAAGCAGAATATTTGGAAATTTGGAAAAGTGGCTTTCCCCACATAAAGGTTACTTAGGTAATTCTTCACTTAATTAACACTGGACCTGTACAGCTTGTAAAATACAGATACATGTTGAATTAAAACGTACTAAATTGATTTGTCAATTGGTTTTAATGAGTGCAGATAGTTCGAAACACGCAAGCACTTACCCACAGCTTCTTCGGGTGTCCAGTATCCCGAAGAGTCACAGATCCGGGTTGAAGTTGCAGTGTGTGCATACTGACGAAATGTTCCATCTTTATCACAGTCCCCACATACTGTCCCCTCCTCTCTAGGGGACAATGTAACAGCCTAAATATACCGGTTATTATAAACCACTGAGCTCCTCTCAGCTGATCAAAATGCCCTATTCACTGTCATTTCATAACCTAGCTGTCTTCTTGTGATAAAGAACTACAAATCAATCATCATATAATGTAAACAAAAAATGAAGCATTGTAATTCTCCCTTCAGATATTGCATTGTTTTCATGATCTATGTTGCAGTTCTCTCACTATCAGTTGTAAGGAGAAAATCCACAAGTTAAATATTGAGTTTTTAAGGTATATCCTTTTAGACACTGATGTAAAGGCAGTATCAATTACATGGCAACCTTTCCAAATGCAGCTACTCTAACAATTAACAAGGTATAGCCACTTTTGCAAAAACTTGCAACTTCATATAAGATTTGCCGAGCTTCGGCTTATGCCCCACTCCTGTAATGAAAGTCCCATACCTCTCGTGCAGCACCCCACTCACAGGAGGCAGCCAATGAATGGACACTGAATGAGCACTTTGCGCAATCACAAAAGGAGAAACAGGGATAGGGGCAGGCTTTTTGCCTTGGACCCATGTCTGGTACACCAAGTCCAGGTAACAATGCATTCGAGCCACCTGGTTGGGAGTAAAGCTATTGGTACAGTCGTCATCTGTGGAAAAAAATGGATGGTATATTTTTCACTAGAATAATATTTTATATTTTATTAGGCAGCTTAAAACAGAAAGTTATTGTTTAATTGTAATACATTATGTGTTTTATAGCTTGCCGATTCTCCTTTGTCAAGTTTGAATGTTAATCTACTTAAATATGATGAGACTTATCATATCTGTTCCTGTCACTTATGACTTATGACTTACCATACTCCACCTACTGTATATGGGACACTTCAAGCTACAGTATGTACAGTATTCTTCAATCTGACTAAGGAAACTAGTTTATAATCTGCAGGTGATGAGCCTTCTTCCAATTTTAGTATTTTAGAGTGCTTTAGTGTTTCAGAGACATGTACTTAACCTAGTAGTCACCCTACTGTATAGCCTACTGTATAACCTCCCACTCAGAAGTCAGCAATACTAGCTGTGGTACCTGTGTAGCTCATGTAGTTGTCAAAGGGTGTTCCCTGGTAGAGTGTTGGGCCACAGGTGTCATTGACAGGGTCTGGGTCTCGACAAACTTTGGATTTGGGCGTTGGTGCTGTGTCAGCACAGAGGTCGCCTGTCTCCAGGGAGGGTATGGTCTCCCGACAAGGGTCATCACAGGACTCCCGCTCACTGACCCCTTTGAAGACATGGTAAAGCCCCAGAATGTGTCCTAGCTCATGAATCATGGTATTGGTGTGCCCAGCAGTCCCAAAATAAGAAGGATTTAACACCATTCCACCTGAAATAGAGAAAACAAAGCATGACGCATATTAAACTTATCCCATTAATGAAGAGGGAGCGTGTGGTATTTATATTTTTTTTTTACATAAAAGAAATATTATGCAACAGAAAAGAAGCCATCTGACGTAATCTGGTTTACTGCAAAGAAGGTTTTTTTTTTTTTTTTTTTGTAGTTAGCGGATCAAATCTAAAACATTATTGAAAAAAAAACATGTAAACCCTGGGGCTGGGTGTTAAAATAGATTGAAATAAAGGAGTTGTATTTATAAAGCATTAGCATACAGGTAAGTGCATTGCAATCTGCATTTAACGGCATGGCAATACCTTATTTTATATGACAAAGCTGTTTTATAATCCCATACCACTATGTTAAGAAGATGCTGTTATGTAACATCTGTACTAAAACCTCTTTGTACACTCCTTCAAAAGCAAGATAACTGAGGTGTGTCCCAAAGTCTTAATTTACACCCCACCCTTTCCACACACATTCTTGTGTTCGGCTTGTAAAAATACTTTAGACTTTCTTATAAAGTCCCTTAGAACTCATTATTAACAAGTGGAAGTGGATTTACCTCCCCTGGTATCCTTGTAAAAAGTTGGGAAATTATGCATAATCCCAAAAAGAAATAAAATGTTCACAATGTTTCTTTTCTTTACTTTTTTTTATTGGGACTCCATAAAGTGGGCTGTAAAACGCAGAGCCAAAAACAGCAGTCTTACGCTAAATATCAGCTTGTCTTTCTACCCAAAGCTGACCGATTCTGAAGATCCCATCTGCCCCAATTAAATCTAAAAAAAGAAGGGTCTGATCAAGGTTATATATAAATTTTGTCTGACAAAATGCACCGGATATTCACAGGATATTAAACATTAGCTAGAAAAAGTGCCATGAAATCTATGACTTTTATATAAGAATAACATCAAATGCTTTTCTCAGAAGTAGTCTTATTCAAATAGATTTTTAAGCACCCCTCATATTCAAAAGAAAAAAAAAATACTATCAAATATAGGCCACTACTTTGCTATTTAGAGTACATGGTACACAGCTGGCATTTCACAGTCACTGGAGCAGGTTGACTTGAGATAGCTAAAAATCAAAAACAGTCAAGAACATTTCACTTAGCATATCAAGGTTACGTGGCAGGTGCAGATTATTATTTCAGATGTGGTTCTGTCACCATATCTCCATATCTATTAGGCTGGCCTTGTTTGAAGAACACAGCTCAATCACACCACATTGAGGCACTCAGAGAACTTCACTGATGCCTACTGGTACAGGCAGTTATCTCACAATGTAAAATTATATGAATATGACTGAAAGTATATACTGTACAGTACAATATGAAGCCCTAAAGGGTGTGGTAAAGGGCTTGAGGCAGCAGAGTTTGATTTAATGAGCACTAAAAGAACTCTGGCAATCTTGCATATATGGCAGCAGGGTAATTCCCATTTGTTTAAGCAAAAGGTCCAAATTGTTGGGAAGGCAGCATGCCTAGAAGTCTATGCTCCAAGTCTTTGCTTTTGTAGTTTCAGTTGTAATTCATACTCATTAGGGCACAGGATGACTGAGTGTTGTCACGGGCACAAGGACAGCAAGCCTCCTTCCTGGTCATGGCAGCAGAGTAGCGGTAACATTAACAGCAAAACTGACATGAAGAGACTTGCACCGCGATCCTATTTTCAGACACTAATTTACAACCACTAGTAACAATTGTCCGAACTTTCAGTAGAAAACAGCAAGCTGCCAGCAGAACTCTTATAGAAGATAGGTTCCAACCATTTAGCAAGTTTAACCAGTGGCCAAGGCCAGTGACTACAGCTGTTTCTATGTAAACTAAAAACACCTACATCACGGCAATCCAGAAAAGGCTCTTGTTTTCACAGCTCCAGCTTCCCAGAGGGTGTTTTTTTTTTCTTCTTGTTTTTTTATTGTTTAACTAAAAGAAACCATGGAAAAACATGTCCTACAGTATTGTTCTACGCCATTAGATTGCACGGGACACTTAAAGCAACCA
Organism: Polyodon spathula; assembly: GCF_017654505.1. Lineage (NCBI taxonomy): Eukaryota > Metazoa > Chordata > Actinopteri > Acipenseriformes > Polyodontidae > Polyodon > Polyodon spathula. Next base: position 27,859,828 of record NC_054551.1, read on the forward strand.
AAGAGCACTTAACGATTTGTAAAACCATGCGGTGACAACGTAAGACAAGGCTGAGAAAGTATGTAAAGCCCTATCTTTCACTGGTGCAGGCTGGGATGATGTCAAGTGACATTATAAAAAAGAAATATCAGTATTAATATTTTTGAGACAATAATTGACCCTGCTGTAAATTAACATTAACAAGTCACTACTGTACTGTGTTTCAATTAATTATATACATTTCCAAAACACATTACTTTTGTTTGCGCTATGCCTTAATTAATTCTCATCATTCAATCACAATTTTGCTAAACACATACAAATGTTATCAAACACATTCTTACACGTTTTTGAAATTATATTTTCAGATATAATTTATCAATTTTGAAAATGTGTAGCATAAATTCAACATTTAAAACGAGACTATTAATATTTTTGAAAAGTTGGCGAGTCAACATTTAGCTAACATTTCTAACAAATAATTCAGTGAAAAAATAAGTTTTTTTTTTTTTTTGTTTTTTACACTTGGCGATTCAACATGTACCTAACAGATACATATGAAAAATATTAGTGTTCAGCAATTAAATCTGAAAAAATAAATCTGGTTTATCACTAAATAAATATTTATTTTGCCAGCTAAATTTGAACCTAAATGAGCACTTTGAAGCATCTCATTTGGCATTGTATGCTGCAGAGCTACCCTTACATTCCGAGAGCCAATGTCTCAACTTCCCCGCCTCCTCTGCATACTACTATTGCAAAAAAAAAAAAAAAAAAAATGACACATTTCAAAACTTTTAAGAATGTGTTTGTTAACTTTTATGTATTAAGCTAAATCAGAACTTTTTTTGGTTAAATCTAGGAAAAAATACACGTTTCATTGACACTTTCCACTTCAAACATAATTTCTCCAATTGTCATTTAGTATTTATTTAAAACGTTCTATCCCAAACATTTTTTTTTTTTTGCCTGTTTTGACTGCCTCTTTATTCATACCCAGGGGGGCGCGCTCCACATTTTGCACACAACAGCTGTATACAGTCATCTGTTTCACTTGCTAATATATATTTTCAGGCATAAACCAGGTACATAAAAAAAAAGGATGTGTGTTACCCAGGTGACTGAGAGCCTCTTTAGCCCAGGGCCAAGTGGCAGCCCCTGCCAGCTCCTCTCGGACAGAGTTCTTTGCAAAGAACACATTGAGATTCTCAGACCCACTTAGCTGCAATGCCTCCTTCAGCTCCTTCACACTCATGTAGGCTCTGTGGCAGAAAGAAAAAATAGACATCTGTTATCATTGACCATCATTTTACTTATGCCCAAGGTCATCAAAATTTTGCTGACACAACCCTTTAGTAGAGATCTTGCGTCAAAGATGAAATTGAAATGTGAGGTTTCAATGAGGATACTGACCCTACAACGAAATGAATGAATGGATGTAAGCTTCTCACTAGGGTTAGAGTTCATTCCAAGCCTTTAAGAATTACAACTTTATTTAATAAATGCAAGTAACCAAATTATATACAGTGGTTTGTAGAAGTATTAACCCCCCCCTGCACAGTTTTCACATTTTGTTGGCATCTGTGCATACTCCGTGATGCTTTCAAACTACTCCACATTGATAAAGTTAAAAAATGCATATAGAATATAAATAAGTAAGATTTACAGAGAAAAACACATTAATCTCAGCTGCATAAGTATTCAACCCCTTTGCTACTGCAGACCTAAATCACCTCAGGTGTAAATTATTTGTTTGAAAGGTCACAAAATTTCAGCCTGTGTGTACTCAAAGTGGTTTAACTTGTAGGTCATTTCCCTCAGGTATATAAGGACTTTCAAGCTGCAACTCATAGTGATCCAACAAAGCAACCATGAAGACCAAGCAGCTTTCGAAACAAGTCAGGGATAAAGTGGCAGAGAGGCACAGAGCAGGAGAAGGGTATAAGAAAATTTTAAAGGCGCTGATTATCCCTCTCAGCACAGTGAAGTCCATCTTTAAGAAGTGGAAGATGCAGCATACTACCCAGACACTACCCAGATCAGGTTGCCCTACCAAACTGAGCAGCCGGGCAAGCAGTAAACTGGTTCGGGATGTCACTCTAAAGCCAACAATGGCCTAGAGAGATTTGCAAAGTTCTGTGTCTGAGATGGGAGTGTTCACACATCAACAATATGCTGGTGCCTACACAAACTGGAATATATGGACAGGTGGCAAGAAAGAAGCCATTACTCAAAAAGTCTCATCTTAAAGCACATATGGAGTTTGCGAAAAAGCATGTAGATGATAGTGCAGACAAGTGGAAAAAGGTTTTGTGGTCAGACATTGAACTTTTCAGTCTAAATTCCAAGCGTTACATCTGGCGCAAGCCCAACACTGCACATCATGTTATGGGGATGCTTCTCTTCAGAAGGGATTGGGAAACTTGTCAGGATAGAGGGGAGATTTGATGGTGCAAAGTACTGGCGACTCCTTGAGGAAAACCTGTTTCAGTCAGCCATGAAATTCACATTTCAGCAGGACAATGACCTGAAGCACAAAGCCAACGCCACACTGGAGTGGTTGAACAAGAAGAGAATTAATGTTCTTGAGTGGCCCAGTCAAAGTCCTTACTTGAATCCGATCAAAAACATATGGCGAGACTTGAAGATTGCAGTCCATCGACGATCCCCAAACTTATCCGAACTGGAGCAATTTTCCCATGAAGAATGGGCAAATATGTCACCATCTTACTGTGCAAAGCTAGTAAAGACCTATCCAAAATGACTCATAGCAGTAATTGCAGCTACCAAGTATGGAGTTAAGAGGCTGAATACTTATGCAACCAGTAAATTTAATTTTGTACATTTTCTTTGGAAGTTTTGTTGACATTTAACATCCTCCTCATATAACAGTTTTCAGTTTAACCACTAGAGCTTTGAATAAAAAAAGTTTGTTTGAAAAACTATGCATACATTATTTGTAATTCAACAAAATGTGACATTATTGGTAGGGAGTGATTACTCCTGCACAAAGTCAAGTCTTGACACCTGCCTCTTAACAACTGGCATTATTTTACAGATGACTATTGCTAATGAGGTGGCAAACAGATGGCTCATAAAAGTTGCTATTTAAATGGAAATTGCTTAACAAAGATGATGTCAAGTTGTTTTTAAGGTTTGTATTTGTCCTTTTTTTGTGTAAAAAAAAAAAGAAAAAGAAGTGGTTTTGTTGTTCTTGGCTGGTCTTCCTCACTCCTGGGAGATGATGAGAGATCTTCAGATGGCGGCAGACTTTACTGCTGACGGCTCTCCACTAAAGTGTTTTTGACAGGGAGGCACGCGAGGGGAAATGTTGAGCATACTTCACGCTGTTAGCGGGGAATCTAAAATGAAGCCATGGTGAAATTGTGTTTAGGGGAAAAGGAGCTCCACCAACAACTTCCCAGGCTTTTCTTTCAACCCCTACAGGAATTAAGACAAGAATCAGTCTGAGGTTATTACACCCCCTCCCTACATGGAGCCATTAGGATACTGTGCTCAAAGTAGACATCTGCTTTTATTTCTCAGAACCATGAGTGCACACAATTGTCATGCTGAAGCATGTAGCATATAAAGGACCACCTCCACTTCCTGCAGCACCTGGTGTTCCTTGCATGTCCTTCATCCAAGTCCACCAGACATTCCCTGGAGCCAGGAACTGCATCACAGGGGGGCACCAGGTTTTCTGTGAGGGGTCTTTTTTATGATGTCACAGAACCCCTCAATGAAATACAGCCCATACATTATATATATGTGTGTGTGTGTGTGTGTGTGTGTGTAATACAAATACCGTATAGACCTATAAAATAGCAAATAACAATTATCAATAGATCAACAAAATATAAAGACAAGGCACATTAATCAAATGCAAAAAAATATTTTGTCAATGTCGTGAAGTAATTGTCCTCAGTAAAGTTGCAACCTACGCTTTCCTTTTGCATTAAACTTGTTCATTATAACTTCTTTCCACTCGCCGTGGAATCATCTGGGGGAGTTGTTGCTTCAGTGTCCTGTGAAAGCTGTTTGCGCTGGTTGGTGACTGTTCATCAGGAATCCCTATTAACTTCCTTGTCTGTACTGTCAGATACGAATTTCCAACTAGTATCAGAATACGTTTTTATTTATCCATTTTCTAATATCCATAATCCATCAAGACGCTTTTAAAATATATATTTATGTATTTAAAATATGTACATTTATTTCAACTGCTCAATTTGTCCCACACAAGCCCCAACCCTATTTACTGAATGTACGGCGGTTATCTACGTGGAAAGGGACCGTAAAAGGGGGGGGTTACTCAGAGCGGAAATTCTGGGCATTGCAAATGGAAAATACATGTTTAAATATTGAAGCAGACACACATATCACAGCAGAAATACAAAGTTGACCTAAACGCATTAAAAAGCTCTGAAATCTGTACGGTAAATTCATGATTTATTAAGGATGGGAGAAGAACAAACTGGGGGTGGGCATAAGGTTGAAGGTTGAAACTGGCTGGGCAATGCCTAGTATGCCCCTGTGGCGATGGCCCTGGGTCTAAGTAATCCATCTGTTTCCCTACCATTCATCTGTTGTACAATCACCTAAGCATTTATCTTTTTTTTTTCTTGTATTACAATTGCATATTCTGTTTCAGCATATATTGTTTGTAATCTATCCAATCAAAGCCAGTTCAAAGTCTGAAGCATATCAGGTCAAAAACAATTAAGATAAACAACATTTCACTTAATTGACCCTAAAATTGTACAGGATGGACCAATGGACAGCTAGCCAGCACCAACCTATTATGTCATACACCAGCATAATGTGTTGTCACCAAAGCTCTGAGAAATATTATTTGTTTGAACAGTGGCTTTGCATAACAAATACAATTGGAAGTCTGACTCATTTGGCAGTAAATCTCCACTGAACAGTGGCATGCATAACAGCCTTGTCTTTGTATGCGCACTAAAACAAAATTGACTTGTATTATTGTGAAAAATGAAAGCTACAATATGTTCTTTATTAAGATTACATTTGTCACTGAATGATTGATTTTCTTTTATCAACGTCATTATAGAATTTCCTGCCAGTATTTCTCTGCATTTGTAGGGGTTTGGATATTGCTTTTCTGGAGACCCAAGACACATTACATGAACCCGGGTGTCCTCTAATTTCCACAGATATAATAAAAAGTTACCAAAGACAGGATTTTATTAAGTACGTATTTTGTTCAGACATAAAAGACATAGAAAACTTTACGTCAAACTTGATCTAATTACTGTATTTACATAGCTAAGTAGTTTGCACTGCCATAAATATGCTCTGTACCACTTAAGGCACTTAAAAGACAGAGCAAATCAGGAAAAGTACCAAATAATTGTACAACACAATCAGGCTTGAAATACTATGAAATCAAAACTGTTTTTAGAACCAATTAAGAGAAAGTGCAGAAGAACACACAGTTAAATGGGGAATGAAGGATGTTCATAAGACATATCTGTCACTATGAAACTTGTACTTAGTTTGATGGCTTAATAAAAAGTCTTTAATGTGAGGAATAATGATGATGTTCAGTGTCCGATATTCACGTCTTTAATAAGCCTTATTTCTGACTTCGGTGGCGTGTTTGGCTGTGTTCAAGTGGTGTGTTTGGTTTAGACGTTACTTTTGCTTCAAATTGTATTTTTTATTAATTGGTTGATTGAAAAGTTGTTTTTGCATATGAGACGAGAGCACGGTTTCACTCACAGCTTATGAATCAAGACTACTGGCATAGGTTGCGAGCCTTGTGACAGTCCAAGCCAGGAATTTACTGTGACTCAGGCAGCTATTGCAGTCAAAACCGCTTGTTTATGAGCACAGTCTATAATGATGATTATTACTGGATATTATTATCACGCTTTCATGTGTCATTTACATTTACATTAATATTAGATTATGTGCTGCAAACGTTTTATTGGGTAATTTTATTCATCAGGTTTATGATATGTTTTAATAGAAACTACTTGTGCAAAAATAATTGAGTAACTTAGATTTTCCCTTTTCTATTTTTTCTATTGTAAATAGCACTACTGGGGTCTAAATGTTTCTGTGGTTGTGATATTAACAGTTTGGCCAATTGCTGTAATTGTGGATGTACTATGAAAGTAAAAGTGAAACCCCCTAAAAACTGCAGTGTTTACTCAGTGTAGCCAAGTCATGTTCAACTCTGCCCATTTTTTAAATTTTTTTTTTTTAATCAAAACAGGAACGAAAGGAGGTAAGTAAATAGCATGGCCACGGACTAAATGTAATTCAAACCAAAATATTTCTTGGATTTTTGTCTTCACCACACCAACATGCCAAAATCCATACTAAACATGGTTCATGGTATAAACTAAAGCACTACATTTAATAAAGACTTTCTTTCAATCCAACCGTATCTTAAAATAACACCCAGACTAGCAAACTTGAAGTAGAGGCTGTTCCACATGTTGTCAGCTCTGTCTGGTAAAGATTTTCAGCATACCAAGCCATTTAAAAAAAAAAAATAGTTTCACGTAATTCTTTTTTTTTTTTTAAACTGAAGGTTTCAAATGAGCCATCAGCAGCCAAGAAAAATAATGCAGCCCCAACGTTTCTCCCCTGGCTTGTGAAAACAGCATTTCTGAATAAATAATTATAAACCTGAAAGACTAAATAAATAAATAAATAAATAAATAAATAAATAAATAAATGTTTTTCTTGTACGTCTGCCCTGCATATTAGTGGTAAACTACCAGACAGGTTATTTTTCAAGCTTGAACCCCCTTTGAGGCCTACTACAATTTTATGTACAGCTTAGAGCTACTAGTGTTTTGTGGAGGAAAAACAGGCAGCACCCTTTGTTTGAAATATGTATTATTTGTCCTTACAAACCATCTTCTGGTATTTTCTATGCCATTTGTAAAAATATGCAGTTGATTAATTAAGCATGACATGTTGTGAATAAAAATGAGAAAATAAAAAATTGGTGGTGATATTAAAGAAGCAATACTGCAACAATATGTAAAACTTGGTCAATGTAATTTACAACAACTTGCAATTTGCACATTCTAATAGTTCAACAAAGGCCCATTACAGAGATATGCAACTGCAAACATCTACTGTATTAATCAATTCACCCAGGTGGCAAGTTCTTTTTAAAATAAAAGAATAATATATTATTTTAAATATCCTAGTAAAATCAATAATTCTAAAAATGAAATGTCTGCTAGTTGAAAAGATGATCTAATTTACAAACTTTATACCCTTGCTGTTAAACAATGACGCCGTTTACATGGACAAGTCATGATGGTTTTCCTCATGACGTGTTTACCGTACTTTTCAGGAAATGCGTTGCAATGCTGTTCTGATTTTGAAAAAAATGTTGGCCGAACCAATGCTGATTACTCAATTCATAGTAATGTAGGGGAGGGGATATTTAAATGCCCATGTCTGCCTAGTAATTAGGAAAAGAACGACGACTCTGAATATCATAAGAATAGCTTCATGTGTTGCCATGAAGATTTAAAAAAATTAACAAGATGAAAGAATTAACTTGTTGCACACATTCCAAATTATCACACATTACTTGTTTGTATCTCATTACCAGTCCAACAAGCACACGCACACACACACACAAAAGTCTATAAAATAAAACTTCTACTAAGTACAAGTTTTACTACTTAAACAGATATGCGTAACATCAAAAAGTTGTATTTAATTAAAGTAGTCAATAAATGTATGCGGAAAATGTGTAATAGAATAAAAAAAAACGATATGATCCTTAGGTCTATATGAATATAAGATTGTCAACAAGGTGATATGTAAAAATATACCCTATACCCTGCCTCTTCTCCGAGAAGCCAGTGACTGCTGGTCTGCAGCATGGATGCCTTGTAATATTATAAACATTCAAACAAAAGTTTTTATTTAAAATGATACGGTACATTTCTGCTGTTTGTTAACTATAGCCATTACTTATTGCACAATATGCCAATTGATGCTAACAATTCATTCCAGTTCTGTGCGGTGGAAGAAGAGGTGAAGCTCTGTTGTTCCTGGGACATCTTAAAAGAATTATAGAAAGAAAATACGACTACTACTACTGCTACTGCTACTGCTACTACTACTAATAATAATAATAATAATAATAATAATAATAATAATAATAATAATAATAATAATGAGGCTCAATGACTGATGACTTGACTTGCCTATTAGTACTTGCCTTTATTAACAGTAAATAATAAGTAATAAAGGTATGTAAGAAATACAAAACATCACCCAAACACATATTTAATTTCAAAAGAACAAATCTTCAGTTTGAAAAGCCTTGTTGAGAGAATATTATGTTATGTAATTGTACTGAGTAGATAGAAAGCAGATAAAATAAGAATTCAGAATGATTTAAAAAAACTAATTTTCACATGAATGCCTCTTGTGCATTTGGACTGGATAAGTTATGGTTGGCTCTGAAGCGGGATCAGCATAGACTACAGTCTAGAATGGTTATTCTGTGTAAAAACTCACTCAATTTCCAACTATTGACACAGCAAGTTGTATTGTACTTTGGCTGAATCACACACCTCCTTATTACCATCCCCGCCACAACTTAATAATATAGGCGGTCAACTGAAATTCAATGACACTCCACTGAAAAGCCAATGAGTTGTTTATTTATGGCTTAGTTTGAACCTTATCAAAAAGTGCAAAAAGTCTTTAGGTTGTGTAGTTTAATGCCAGGAATGAATACCTCCATTTTGGCATTCATCTCGATCCCTCTATCCCCTCTTTCCCCTGGACAGCCTGGCTCTGGAGCTGCTGTTGTAGTCTTCAAAGGATGAATACATGGCAGCCCTAAGCAAAACAACGGTGGTGCGGCCAAGTGTTTTCGGTCTCCTGTCCAAATGTATCATTGGGGCCCAATTCATCTCAGCAGGAGTTCTTTGAGAACAGATACAGAACACGGTGCACTGACTTACTAAAAAAAAAAAATAAATACTAATGGGCACTTTTTAACGGGCAGAACCTGGCTATGGAAACAAGCTCTGGTGGCAATGGCTTGAGTGTCTACCAGGTTACCATAGATGTGCATTGGAAAAACAAATTACTTCATTACTTACAGACCCCTAGGGGGGAACTGAAACATGAACATTTTATTAATATTGAACATATTGTACTGTGGGTGCTGTAGTTAAATTCAAGAATTAGGTTGGCTTAATTCGCAATCATCTATGCACTAAACACCTCCCACAATAGCCCATACAAGCAACTCTACCCTTTTATTGATGGAAATATTTTTGTGCGTCACCAACAATCTGGAAAAATGGCCACTTCTTTACCTTATTGATTTGAACTGGAAGTACAGTGTCTAGTTAATGTTTCTGCTCTTTTGCCTATAATTGATTCATATTAAGATGGAGATCTTCTGGATGTCAATGAGACGCCACTCATTTAATTTAGCAATATATTTAACAGGGAAAATACAGGCTTGCTTTGTTGTGAACGCCAAATTATGTGCATGACCTATATTTTTTACCACTTGAAAAAAATTAATAAATAAAACAGCAAAAGTGATTACAGGAAAAACTAATTTGGAACGCATCGCCGCTGTTGTTAAATCCTTAAATCACCTGCCAATTGAGTTACGGCTGTTATTAGTCCTTGCGCACTTCAGCTCCACCCTTCTTCAGTAGAGTTCACTTCTATAATCCATTCATAGATGGTTTATTTTACAGGTTCAGCTGAAACCCTGTAGCTGAGTATATTGGGGTAATTGTGGAAGATGACATGACAGGTTTTCAAGGTATTTGAACAATGTGTGAGAAGAAAATGTAACACCTGTTTGCAGACACTGACTGAGCATTACATCTCTGAGGACTAAAAAATAAATAAAACATTAAACAACTCATTGTAAAGTTTTTACCTGTATGGTGAGTCAGGATCAAAGCATGTTTTCATGACATTGGTCACCTCCGGGTCACAGCAGTCGCCATCATCAAAATCATTCAGCATGTTATTGCACTCCATGTTGCAGATGCCATCCCTCCTCTTCCAGGTGTAACAGCGGCCTTGATAGCGGCAATCTCCCCCATCATAGCCGGTCAATGGGTGGTCACACTCAGGGTCACAGTGGTCATTTCCAATCTTGCTGGTCTCGCAGTTGCCCAGGATGATGCGTTGCCAGAGGGTGGAATTGTGCACCTGGTGCACTGTGAGTTCCCAGGTTATGTTGTACCGTCTGAAAGCCTGGTTGAGGGCCTGATGCTGGTGGGCAATTTGCTCTGGTGACACAGTAGGATTAGATCCATCATCCTGACAGATGTTAACCACTCTATAACGGATATTTTTTTCAGTTCTGAGTGACCAGTGGCTGTTGTAGCTCAGGATGACGTCTGTATTATCACAGACTGTAAGTCCACATGGTGGAGGAAGGAAAGGGGACACAAACTCTGTTTCCGGATATGAAATGGCTTCTAAAACTGGACGGGCACCATCTTTGTAGGACATCCACTGCTCTTCAGCTTTAGAGAAATCGGCCTTGAGGACCAGAAAGGGTTCATCATCCTTCGCTTCATAGTAGCCACCAGACAGTTCATTCTGGGGTCGAGGCATTGCCCAGAGAAGAATCCCCCCAAGGTGTCCACGAAAGTTGTGTCCGAGATCTGAGTGGTCACCCCCCAGAAGCAATGTCCGGCAGGCACTCATGAAAGGGCTGTAGAGGTCGCCGGTCTGGCCAGAACTCTCACCAACCTTGGCACCATCCACATACAAAGTCATCTGCTGGCCATTGTAGCTAGCCACCAGGTGTGTCCAGGTGTTAGCGTGGTAACGCTTGTGCCCAATGACTGTGGTGGCTTTGTGGGAGCGGTCAGTGCGGATGGTGAAGAAGAAGCGTGCATCTTTCCTGCTGGAAGGTTCCACTGACTGGATGCCCACTGACCAGCCCTTGTCACTCCGCGAGTGGGAGCAGTTGTCGAAAACCCCTGAAATACAGTACAATGAGGTCATTAAGCAATTAGCAAACATCCATATATATATATATATATATATATATATATATATATATATATATATATATATATATATATATATATATATATATATAAATACTGATGTAATCAAAAGTTTACATACCCCAATGGAAATGTATCATTTCTGGAGATTTCTCAAAAACAAATAATTATAGGAAAAATCTTTTGTAGCAAAAGTTTTGTTTTTGTTGATGAGGAAAAAAGGTAACAGAACTAGATGTCTATTCATTTTAGCAATTTTTTTTTTTTTTTTTTTGCAAAACTCTAATTCAAAAGTATTCATACCCTGAAGGAAAATGAAATTAATAGCTAGTTGAGGAACATTCAGCAATAATAATCTCTTTTAAACGATTTGGATTATTTGCCAATGAGCGTTTGGTATGATTCTTTATTGATTTCTGACCATTATTCAGTCGGGGGTCCCGAGTGTCACATCCAGTAAAGGCGCTCTGTGTGGAGTGCAGGAGTGCAGCGCCCTATAGCCCGGAGGATAAAAATAATAATTGGGCATTCAAAATTGGTGAGAAAACCGGGTTAAAAAAAAAAAAAAAAAAAAAAAAGATTCTCAATCGGATTTATATCGGGACTTTGACTAGGCCATTACAGAACCTTGATTCTATTCTTCTTTAACCTGAAGCAGAGTTTGATGTGTGCTTTGGATCATTGTTATGTTGGAACCAATTCACTTTGAATATCTTTAGCAGTCAATCTTGGATTGTTATTAACCTTCCTCACGATTCTTCTGTTTGTTCTTGGTGAAAGAACCTTCTTTCTTCCAGACAGAGGGAGCATTGTGACAGTACCATGACTCTTGTACTTCTTGATAATAGAAACAATAGTTGAAATTGGGATACTCAAATGCTTGGAAATTATTGTATTCTTCTCTAAATAATTGTAAATCTATTTCTTGTAACTGTTTTCCTCATCCACAAAAGCAAAACTTTTGCTACAAAAGATCTTTCCTAAAATTATTTGTTTTCGAGAAATTTCTAGAAATTATAAATTTCCACTGGGGTATGTAAACCAATAGACCACACTGCTTCTTTATAATAAGTACAATACATCTAGTATGTATCACCTACTTCATGAATGTATTTAGGATAGTGGCAGTACTGCCGCTGGTTTGACTATGGTAATTTTGGAGCTGATGCTTTTACAATAGATGCTGTTAGGTTTACTGCAGGATTTTGTTACCTGGATGTGCCAAATAAAAGAAAGGCAAGAAAAGTGCAATTTCGTAGATCTCGGCCACAAGGTGAGATTCTGCTGGGAGTCTGGAGAAGCAATCATCTCTCTCCAGGTGGACAGGGCCAGGAGGGATGATGTCATGCTTGTTATTTTGGAATCCATTCTCCACAAAGACTCTCCCTGGAGAGACAGGCTTGCAAGCTTTTTTTTTTTTTTTTTTTTTGACAACCAGGCCAAGGCCTCTTACAATCAAAACCTCCCCTCGCTCCTCACTCTCCCTTTGAAGATAGTTCAAACATCAGAGAGACCTTACATTTTTTTTCTTTTTTTCTTAATGATTTATAATTGGCCTCTGGTGTCTCAGTTAAGTAGTCTATTGAAAGATGCCAGAAGGTCACAAGTTCAGTTGCTGCATGGTAATAACCTATGCAAACTGTATTTGCTGGATAGCATGTAGGAGTACATTTGTGAAATATTTTACATAATAGGTAATACCCAGTAATTAAGATTGTGTGAAAAATTGGGAGGAGTATTTAAAAAAGCAATTTGCAAGCATTTATCTTTAATTTGAGCTTAGTTTGATGTTTCCTTCTCCCCTGTATAGTTAGTTGGGTACAGCAGCTCTTTTCATAAAGAGAGGTGGTTGCCATGTGGAGACTCTTTTGCTAACTATGCCTGCAGTACATGGCTTATTCGGTTAATAAAGATGTTTATTGTTTATATATAAACATCTTTTGCTTTTTGTGTGGGTATTAATACACACTTGAGTCTCATTAATTTATGGAATAACTTGTAAATGTGAAAGTTGCTGGACTACCAGCAATGCAGGGGAAATTGCTCTAGTCATTTGCAGAGACAGTAGGGAAATGCTGAGTTTACAAAGTGAGAAAATGACTTGCTAAATGTTTTCTTTATTTATGGGGATTTACAGTATTTGCACAGAACCAGTAGCACTGGAAAAGTTCCAGGTGTCTTTGTACAGTAAATGGACAATAAAGGAGATTTCTCTCAAGATTGTTTGGTATGAGTACAACTGAATCAGGTGAGGAATTGCTATAAAAAAATAAATAAATAAATAAAATAATAATATTCATCAAACAACAATCAGCTTCTCCTGGGAAAGTAGGATATTCTTTTAGAAACTTTTCAGATGTTTAAAAAAAAGTATTTGACATTATCAATGAAAAGTATTCTTTAATCAAAATAGACTATTTGTGAAAATGATTTTTTTTTGTTTAAAAAAATGTGTTTAAATTAGTATTAATTAAGGTGCCAAAACTTTGAATTCAGTTACTCTTGGTACTTCTGACAAAAAACTAAAACGCAAGACCATATTGGGGACGATACTACTAATAAATTATTGCTCTTTCATGTGTCCTCTCCAAGGACAACCTAATAAGCAAGATGGCATCACCCCAAAGGGACTTCCTCTTTGGTAAATAATTCACTACATGTAAAATCATTTTTTCATACTTGGTAACTTACATAACCTTTTTGCTGCGAAGCTAAATAGAAGGGTAATGCTACTGATTTGTAAGGTAAAACATTTACATGTTCCCATTAAAATCATTGTTTAAGTATTTTTCAAACATACAATTATTGATATAAAAATTTAGAGATAAAACTTATGTAGTGATAAAATGGTGATTTTAAACAGTAGCTGACAGGGACTTTTTTTTTTTTTTTTTTTTAATAATGCTGTCAAATTAAAATCACTTACACATTATATTGTAAGACAGCACTGTACATTTATAATAGTTATCATATAAGACATTGCAGTTTCCTCCCTATTTTAAATGTAGGGACAACAAAACATCATAAGTGTAGTGTAGTTTTTAAAGAGATGACAATTATTTTTATTTTAGGCAACAAACTTTAGTAAACCTCTTAAAACAAATTAAGCTATGCAGACCAAAAAATAAATAAAGGTACTCCGTCTTCCGCTACCCAGTGATTCACAGCTGCTCTTCATAGACGATATTCCTAAAGTTGCTAGATTTATTGGCCTGCCTGGAACAACCTTAGTTCAGGGAACCCTGCCCCCTTTCCCAAAATAACACCATGGGAAAATCCTTTACAAAGTCTCTACCAGGGTAGCTGAGGATTACCCTGACATTTCATTCACTCGTTTCAATGAAGGCGGTAGCCTTTTACTGGAAAAGCCTTCATTCAAGAAGGAAAATAAGAAAATAATATGCTAAACTGTGACATTCTTTGATCTGAAAAAACACAGTGGTGCAAATCGGTGCTCTCCACAGTAATCGGAGCAGTATTGCAGACTTCTCTCTTTAAGGAATGAGATGCTGGTACTGCTACTGTGTCTGATAAAAGAAAACCAACTTGTATTTATATTGTGATGCTGCACAGTAGCTCCTGTAGCAACAACATAAAAACAGTAAGTAATCCAATTATCATTCAGCTAGAATGAAACGTTGAGGGAATTCATAAGGTCATGTGATCAACAGAGTGGAGGAGAAATACTGTATTTATTTGGAAACTATTTACACATCGTAGATCTTGCCAAAAACACGCTTAATGGTTACAGCACTTGATAATTAATTAAGTGACCATTGATGTCAGCAAACAACAGGTGTCAATTTAGTTCTAATTATACAATGCTCTGCAAGTAAAGGTTAGTTGATAAATCTGCTTCTTCAAATGATTGTTTATGAGCCTGTACCATTTTCTCAGACAGTCTGAGTCTAAATCTCTGAAATGTATGCGTCACTTTGAAAAACAGACTACAGGAATGTCAAACATCTCAAAGACATTTGAAATACATTGTAAAACAAAAACAAATCTTCAGATGCAGATGCAGACCTGGTTGGTGAAAGCGAAGAAGAAATTGGCCTGAAGTCTGCCATTCATTTGGCAGACAGGCTTCTGATATCAACTTACTGTACAACTGGTGAAAATATAGAACAAGCAACCAACTATTCTTCCATCTACAAGTGTGAAATTAGTCTATTTTTCATTCTTTGAATTGAGGTAAATACCCAAAAAGGTTTCCAGCTAATATTCGTATAACATCAACATCAACTCCCTGAGCTCTCACAATCATCTCGAGCCACAGTCGTCTACAATCACTGTGCAATGTGAACTGCAATATAGAACTGCATAAAGTTGCCTAAAATTGTATTTAAAATAGAAAAAAGGATTAATACCCCTGCCTTTCTGACATATTATTGCCAAGCACTGATTTAATACTGTACAGGATGTGTGTCTAAGATCCCTGTGAATACCAAAATTAGATCTAATTATAGCACAATGGGCCTTGTTATATTTCTAGCACTACAATTGCAGAACAATAATGTAAATGTTTTAAAACTAGAACTAAACAAATCAGTCTTTCATTTAACTGCTTGTACTTAAACCTAACATTAACTAATAGTTTTGCAGCACTTAAACCAGTAACAAATCTTATAATTTTACAACTGTACGCAGTGGTTGTGATGGGAGGCACCCATTCAACTCCCACTACTCCAAAAGAGGCAGGCTTCTTAGGTTTAGGGGAAGATTGTATTCCAGTATTTTCTATTGATTGTCACATTTCAATGTTTTAGAATAAATCTGGTATTGCCTTTTTGAAAGGACATTTCATGTCTGAGAGGGCTATCTATAGCTTATAATAACATTTCCCAATATAGCAGCACATTCAGTCCTGGTTCTGAGATTTGTGGTTGCAATTTCTGTCAAGGTACACAAACATTTCATTATGGTAAATCTATCTGGTCCCAAGAAAGGTGTGTGAGGGGTCTGTTTTGTTAAACATCTAATTATAGATGAGATACTCTTTACTTTTTTGCAGACTTTAATATCTTTGGAAATAAGCAAGCTGGCTCTACTAGCTATATGCTAGCGATCAAACTCTCTTCCAAATAAAATAATACTAATACAAGAAAGAGACTCTAAAAATAACATTCCCAATGTTCCCCCTAAGAATGTGTTTCTCCTGCCTAATTGTTTATTTATATTTCAAGTGTATTAACATGTGTTTCTTCAAAACAATGCTGATGCAATCTGGAAAAGTCATTGTCAAATAGTAAGGCTCAGGAGAACTTTCTGCTTCTCTAAGGAACAACATTATTATGGGTGAGACATGTAGCCTAAAGATCTGGAAAATATAGGAAACAGAATAGGGTATTCTAAACCAATTAAGGAGAAAGAATAGGATAGCTGACAAAGGGTTCTCATTGATGGGCGGGAATAAAGGTTCACAGAAGAAGAAAAAGGAGCAAGTTAATGTTTTCAAGCAACACGAGTGGTATAAAATGATATACCTCATTATCAAATGATATTTAAAAAATAAAATAATCTAAGATGTTAGATATTTAGCTAATCAACTCTGACCTTTTATGACATTCTCTATTAAATCTGCATCACATACACAAGATCATGCAGCGCAACCCCCTAGCTAAACTCTTACATGAGTTATCTTCGAAGACAAATCTGACCCTGATCAGGGCTGTGCAGCAATGCTGTGCTTGCTGTTGCAATAACCGCTCATTTGTATACAGCACTTCCATAGCAGAGAATCTGGGATCAGATTACCTCTTGGCTATCTGCACACATTTTCTCTCTGTTTTTTAAGAGTGATTTGAGACTGACATTTGGTTTTCTAATACCAGCAATTACATTGTTTGCTAATCTGCCAAAAATGCCCTTTTCACAATCACAAGCTGTAGCCAAAAAAAAAATGAGTTCATTTAAAAAATAAAATAAAATACCCTGCCGAGTACAGGGCACCGGAAACAAATGTTAATTCTTGTATTACTTTTGCCAGTTGTTAGCTTCATTACGTTTCTACAAATTGTATAATTCATGGCGTTAATGGTTAAATTTTGTCGGCCGGGGGGGGGGGGGGGGGGGATGGGGGGGGGGGGGGTAGGGGGGGGGGGGGGGGGGCACCTCCAAAGCATTATTTCCTCCAGTATTACACAAATATTGTGAACTAAATGATTTGAAAAAGTATCAAGAGGGATAAAACGCTCTGATTCTCCCAAACATGCAATTTGTATGGTCGCGAAATCCATGCCAAAAAATCAGTGTTGAGTTTTTTAAGTACAGAGAGCAACAGGATCCACCTGCCAAAGTTACACTATGTACCGGAAAACTAGGTAGAATCCACAATAACCAATTCTTCGTGTTGTCTAGCGTATTCCGGAAAAGTATCTCATATACTTTTGAGGTTTTGGTTATAAAAAAATACATTTAATGTGTGTTCAGGACCTAAAAACTCCACCATATGCATTTAGTGGTTATTAATGTGTATACACTTGTGTTTTACAATATTGATGCTTCATATTTTGAAAGACTAAGAGGGTTTGTTCATACACTGCATTAGGTCACTTTTTTTTAAGTCACCATAACCATAACAGTCACACTAAGTGAAACTAGGTGACATTTACAATTACATCACATATTTTGATGGTTTTGGTTAAGAAAGCACAGTTTAATGACTTTGTCAGGACTGAAAAACATATATCATAATCTGGTTCACACTGCCAATCTGAATTGTTTTTGGCACAGAACTATAACCTACTTCTTCCATTCCATGGCTTTGTTACTCTTTCTGAAACACGATCATTTTATATTCTTTATTAAGATGGGTCCAGTTTTCAATATATTTAACTGGAATGTAAAAAGTAATATTGTACTCCATTGTAATATGCAATTGTGTATAATCTAATGGTGTTAATTGACATGTATCTGCTACCTGTAAGACAACTTCATTTAGTGAGGGGAAAGAAAACATAAATAACTATCATTTATTGTTCATAAGCAAGTTATGACCTGTTGATTAAACATTTGAAAAGGTAGATGTATTAAAAAATGGAAACCAAAAACTAAAAATAGCTGAAAGTTAAGGTATCAGGGTATACCTTTATCCAAAGGGACTTTTTATTTCCTCTGCTGTTTTATCTATTGGTTATTTGTATGGCATCCTGATGAAAAATTCCATTCTAATCAAATGTAACCATTAACATCATAAAGGGGAGGATAACATTCAATGGATTTGCCCTTGCCTATTTTGTCCTTTATTGAGCATATGGGTCAAAGAAATGAATGAATGAATGAATGAATGAATGAATGAATGAATGGCAAGTAAAAATACAGATAAGAGAAATATATAATTGGTGAGTGGGGTATTACCTGCTATAATAGCTGGGTTGCTCTGGCCTCCCTCTGGCTTCACCCACAGTTCCACAGTGAACTCTGAACGGGGCAACTCCAACTCTGAGGCGGGGTGAACTTTCACTTGCTCCTTCTTGCCCGAAAAGTACATGGTTGTCAGGTACCTCTGGGACCCTGATCTGGAACCCGGGCCCCAATACTCACTGCTAGGGGCAAATAACTCGTCGCGTTCTCCTGAATAATCCTCTTTCTCTGCAGAGTAATCTGTGGATCTCGATGCCTGCCTTCCCTTGTGGGTTAATACCCTGCTCCTAGGATAGCCTTGTAACTCATCCTCCACAAATTGCCCCGCTAGACTTCTGGGCCTCCTGCCGTGGGGTACCCTTGTGTTCCTTGGCAGTCTTTTCTTTCCTGTCCTGTACAGAAGTTTAGGGTGCTGTTCTGGCTTTGCAGTGTGGGCATGGGGATCAGTATTTGTTTTTTCTTTTGGATCCCCCAACACCCCAATAGGTCCATTAACAGCGGCTTGTGATTGAACAGTTGTAGCTGTTTCACTGGAACAGGGGTGATTATCTTTACTATTGTGTTGACCTGGCTGTTCAGGGGAAGTTGTTGCCTTCTTAAACCCAAGGTATAAACTCTGTTCTTCCCTTTTGGGTTTCATCTCACTCATAACCCCAGATTTAGAAGTGCCTATTTGCATGTGCTGGACATTCATATTCTTCTCCAGCTGCAATGGGCTGGATCCCCTCACCTCTCCAGCAACAGGTTTGTTTTTGTTTACTCCTGGATCTGCGCGATTTCTCGGATAGGCCCCAAGGGGGTGGTATTGAGCCACAGAACGTCGGTGCCCGGCAGTGCTAGCCAACCAGCACTTCTCACTCGACATGGAGGCATGGATTTGATCTGCTCTCAAAGCTAGTGCCCGCTTGTACTTCCTGACACGGTCTGACTGAACTGAATTTAGCAGCCATACATACAGTATCACCAATGAAACGACCAGTAGTTTAAGACACAGCATTTTCTCTGTTATTATTATTATTATTATTATTATTATTATTATTATTATTATTATTATTATTATTATTATTATTATTACTGTGTCCAATATATATCACCTGTGTAAAATGTTAGTTGCCTTTTTGTAGTGTACCGCTGGTACAATCCAGCCTTAAGACATTGCTCATTTCAACACTTTGTTTATCAATTTTTTATACTGTTTCCTTCACGTATTGCATTGCTAAATCTAAATTGCTAAAGCATGAGCTGCATAATTAAAAGCCAGTTGTACAGTTTCTTTAGGTAAAAGTTCCATATAGAGTAAGAAAGTTTCATTTCTTAAAAACTGTCACGGCACTATTGAAATGATAATTCTGTAGAAGTGCTCTAGCAATGCACACCGGTGTACCCGTTCATCTGCATTTAGGAATGCTGAAGGGTTATTTATTATTGGTTCATCTGGCAGATAAGTATATATATATATAAAGTTCTAATACGTAGGAATGTGAAGGGTTATTACGACATACCTCTATAATATATATATTCTATATATATGTATGTGTTATACTATATATATATATATATATATATACACATACCACACACACACACACTCACGACAAGCCACGCAACCAGCTCTAAATTTATATTTTTAATTATGCTGCAAGTCTCACTCTTCCCTCGCCAAATTGACTCGTTTGCACCTTGTGTTTGTGAGAGCTGTCTTTCAACGCTGACCTTAAAACTTAAAAATACTTCTGAAGAAATGTTACGCTGCAGCAATTACCGCAGGCGAGCATGCAGAACACGTCCCTTTTTTCAATATTGTATTCGGCTCCTTACTTGTTTTGTAGTTGTATTATTGGTGCAGGTATTTTCTTACTTGTCAACATCTAAGAAATCCTAGTGAATAGAAAGCCTCCCGGGTGAGCATCACCTTCTGCCGGTTCGTGCTCCTCAGTCCAAACCTGCTGGTGTTCAGCTTCTCTAAGATGAAAAAGAGCTTCTCCTTGAGACCGGCGACAACAATCAATGACACATGACTTAACTGCCCGCTCCTTTGGTTGAGCAGATCAATGAAAGATCTTTGGTGCTTTTATAGCTAAATAAATAGCGCTCAACGGTAGCTCATGTTCTGTCTAAACAATCACCGTGCTTTAAAAAAAAAAAAAAAAAAAAAAAAAAATAGACTCCATGCTGTTTCTGCAGTGCAATTGTCTATTTCAAAATAATACGACACGTTATTTTCAGTGATTTTACAGTTGGGAAATGTTACCTAAGTGAAGCCCCCACCCCCATCCCCCTCATTCGGGTAAGTACAGTTCATTTAAGGTCTAGCTTTCACTCAGCATCTTAAAAATATTGTCCTAAATGTTTTCTTACTGGGTACACTCAGTTGCTGCATATGTTTATAAAAAAGTTATCAACAGTACATTCATTTAACGTTGCAGTGCATGTTAGAAATGAAAAAAAAAAAAGTATATTATTTTAAAATAGTAAAAAGACTAATTCTATGTTTTTGTGACAAGATAAAATACAAGAGTCTAGCCGCAATAATTTAAGTGACCTTCCCTCCACATTCGATGCTATTTAAAAGAACCTCAAAAGAAGTCGCTCCACTGTTACAGTGTTCCTTTTTGGGCAGGTTGTTAGACGAAGAAAAACAACGTGATGCTGTTCCTTTGGAACTTCAAATAAATTTAGCAAAAATTCCTCAGCTCTCTGTGCGGAAAATCCAAAACCTCAACACCATTATTCTTAGAAAGATATTTATAATAACAAATCTCGTCTCTCAGTAAATCTCTTGCTTCCACCTTTTCATTCAAAATTATTTACAGATCAAACCATGGCGCTGAAACGTTTTATCTATTTCCCTCGCTGTGACATCACTCACAGATCCAGCCCCTATTCTTGTAATTATTGCCCAAAACTTATTCAACTCAAGAAGCTCTCCACACTTTTACTCTGTTTTTGTAAATATGTAATGTGTTTGGCAGCAGGGCTGAGTCCCCCCCCCCCCCCCCCCCCCCAAACAGAGGATCTCAGTACCATAAACAAAGATCACATCTGCTGGACATGTGCAAAAAAAGTGTAGTGAGGAAACACCATCCATCAAAATCAACCATCAAAAAATAATAATAAAAAACAAGAAAAAGAAAAGAAACTAAAAGGAAAAGTGTATTTAGAATAAATGTATTTCGCAAATTGTAGGGATATGAAACATCCAAGATTTATTATTATTATTATTATTATTATTATTATTATTATTATTATTATTATTATTATACATAACTATTAAAAACCTTAATCCTGTGCTTGTATAGTGTTGTAGGGAAGGCTGCACTGAGTAGCTGCAGGTGTCTTGGATATTTTAAAGAAATGGGAAGGTCCCTAAACATCATACAGAAAGCTATGAACTGGATGTAATGTATAGCATAACTTATCCTGACAGTTAAAATATGAACATCTCATTATTTACTATATGCAGACAAGTTCCTAAAGAATTCCAGGTGGCACTCTGACACATTGCATAGGGCATGAAAAGTGTTAGCAATGCAGAAAATAGTTTTTACACATTTCTTAACTTAAACATTCATTTCAGAAACAGAAATGGGCTTTAAACCAAGTGTACAGGAGTTTGGCATTTAGAAAGAATTTCAAAATTCTGGATTAGAAACAAAAAGACTGGGATTCTACGGTGGAATTTTCCTCAGGAGATAAAACTAGGTTTCAGTTACACTGCAGACCAACTGCAGCTCTATGAAAAGAGGAGCCAAGTGGTACTCCACTGCTGATAAATTAGACTCCATCTGGTATTATTATAGCTGATTTAAATCCATTTAACTTAATTGAAACACCCTTTAAACAAACGATAATAAAGCAATCGTTGATTGTTTTTTAAATACTACTTAACCCCTTGTGTCTATAACTGTCTATTTTGAATGTGTTTCCTCCTGCAGCTAGAGTACTACAAAAAGAGTGCCAGTGACTTGTGTTGTAGTTCACTTCAGTTGGCTAGCAATGGTCAAGTCAGCATGCATCATTATCTCTGTCTCCTTTTATTTGGAGATGTTTGGTGGTTCCCTTTCGATTCGAAGACGACCACCAACATACTTATTCACTGAACATTTTATGTTAGAGCTGCCAATAGGCCCCTTCCTGGGGTGACATCCTCAGTCCTGTCTACCGAGGGATTAAACAGTCAACCCATGGAAACAGTTTTCTCTTTTACCTCTAACCTATGGTAAGGTAAGCTTCTGTGTTTTCTAAACTGAGTGTTTTTTAAGAGCTCGTCTGAGTCGACTGCAGTACCCTTGCATTCGTGCTGAAAGTTCGCTTGCCGTTTTCCTGGAATCAGCAGCTCTAATTCTTAGCTTCTTTTTTGCCCTTTCTTCACAGCCTGCCTTGTTTACAATGCAGGCTGTCTGTATACTGCCTGTCGTGTGTGTGCTACTGCCTGTGCAGTATTGATAATGGGTGCATGTGTGTTGTCTTTTCAGCCTACACTCTTGGGGAGAATGCAGTTCCTCTGCCAGGGTTAGGCTTTGCTGTACCCTACCGTTGGGTGATACCACCGGCTGTTTGGGTGAAATATAAACAAACAAATATTGTGTACTGTTGCTGTTGCGTGTCCACCTGTGTGTTGACCCTGTCACACAACCCCACTTTGCTTGTGTTGTTCTTCCCCTGTTGTTTTTTCAACTCACCCGCCGCAGCTTCAACCTATGTGTCTCCCTGGTGTATGATGTGAGCTGACCAGGTGTGTGACTACACACGGTACCTAGGTGCATGCTCAACCCTTGGTACTTCGGTGCCTGGTGCTCACGGTGTTTGGTGCGCATAGTGTTTGGTACGCATGGTGTCTAGTACCTTGGCACGCATAGCACCCGCGATACTTGGTACACTCAGTGCACACAGTGCTAGGTGTACTTGATACTTTATACACACGATACTCGGTGCACTTGGTAAACTCTGTGCGCATAGCGCCTGCAGTGCTCGGTGCACACAATGCACACACCAACCGATGCACGCTGTTTGATTGGTGCCTCAGTGCACACATAGCCTGCTGCATGCGGTGCCTTTGGTGCTGCTGTATCTTGGTGCATGCGGTGCTTAAATACTTAAATACCCAGTGGTATTAAAAAGTGATGGCAAGTGTGTCGTGGCTCCATGCTTGCACGTCCTGCAGAGCGAACATGACCCAGGAGGATGGGCACACTCTGTGTGAACGGTGCTTGGGCATCCAGCACGCCACTTTGGCCCCCAGGGATGAGACATTTGGCGACATCTGCACATCTTTTCAGCCCCTGGTGCTTTGCAATAGCCATGCTAATGCCACGGGGGCGGAGGCACCCTCCCCTGTGGCCAAGGCGTCAGTGGCCCTTGGGGCCCTGGTCCGCACAATCCTCCAATTGTTCCAGAGCCCCTCGCAGGACATCATGGCAGCAGGGTGTCACTATGTTCAAACCCTGCTTTCCTCCCTAAGGTGCTCACAGCCTTCCACACAAACCAGTCTGTGGAACTGGACTCTTTCCATCCACCTCTGTTTGTCATGGTATACGGACCCTGGGACAGCCCCTCTCAAAGCAGCAACTGTCACATTGGATTACTCATCAGAGGAGCCTCATTATCTGATATATGTATGGCGGCTAGCTGGGCTACACAACATACATTCTCCAGGTTATACCGTTAGAATATGGTAGATCCTTCCTTGCCTTCTATAGGCATGAGGGTCCTTGAGGTTGCACGCTCGCTAACCTTAGGTTATATGGTTCTGATGCGTCCCTCATATGCTGCCATTCCTTCTCCGTCGGGACGGCTCTGGTATACATGTCCCATATGTAATGTTGTTGGTGGCCATCTTCAAATTCAAAGGGAACGTTAGGTTATTTACCGTAATCCTGGTTCCCTGAAAGAGAAGACAACCACCAACTGTAGGGTCGCCCTCACAGGTTCTATTCAAAAAGAGAAATGGCTTCCTCATTATGACAGTTTTAATCCCTTGGTAGGCAGGACCGAGGGCGTCATCCCAGGAATGGGCCTATCGGCAGTTCTGGTATAGCGAACTCAGAAAATACCTCCCAACAGACAGGCATATCCCATACCTAATGTTGGTGGTCGTCTTCTCTTTCAGGGAACCAGGGCTATGGTAAGTAACCTAACGATATGCCGAGTACTGCTAGTCTCTAAACTAAGATCCCTTTGCATGTGTGTCACAAAGACGGCCGGAGTGGGTGGCGCCAGACCAGAGCCAGGAAATAAACGACAGAGAGAGGTGGAGTTTGGTGGAGTTTATTTTTTAGTTTAATGAGTGAACAGAACAGACAGAAAATAAACGGTTGTAACATACAAAAATACAGGACACGACACTCGTCGCCAAAATAAAAAGACAAACGGACTTATCAGACAAAACACGGTGAGCAAATACTTTAACGATTATGATTATTATTACAATTATTAGTATTAACTCCGTCTCCAATCCCGTTCTCCACTCATTGAACACACAACCCAGAGTGGGTGAAAACATGCTGCTTTTATGCAGCTGTACCGAGACTCGATTGCTAATCAATCATTCAATTGGAGTCGCGGTACAACTTCACGTGAATTAATAAAGTGCAATTCCCCGTGCTCACATAGTATTACTTTTTACTTGCACATGTAGTGCTGTGCAATCCTCGTGCCTAAATACAAATATACATTTTTAAACACATGTGAGACACAGACCCATTTATATCCCGTGTACCAATGCCTATACACCAACATTTAACACACCACACGCAACATATGACAGAAAATACACACAGGGGCAGGCACTTTGTCAAAATGTGTCAGCATCCACAGACCATTATCAAAACTATAAATGACGCACATTTTTTTTTTTTTTTTTCAGTCAAAGAGCATAATTACAAAACTTTAGGGTTTTAATGTTAAGGTTTTGATAATATTCTAGCCCAATGTCATTTACAGTTGTCTTCAGGCATGTATGTACTTCTCTTAGGGTTTACCTAATAAGTTGTGATTCAGTTGTGTTTAAGTTACAGAGGGTTTAAGAAACTGTAAAGATAAACTCTGATAAATCTGGTAGAAACGTGGTTAAAACGGCAGATGATAGTACATACATAAACTTACAATACATTATGTGAGAATAGTTTATACTTGTATAATACTAAACATGATGTATGTTTAATACAGTTACACCCCTTTTTTACTTTAATAATAGTGTCCTTTTTTATTTAATTATAAAATGAAAAAAAAAAAATAATTATAAAGTCTTACCGTCTTTTACGACAATTGATTAAAGTAGTAAACTAAACCACGATTAATGTAGACATCTGATATGGAACAGATCCAACTCTAAAAGGTTGTTATTCACTGTTTTTAACAACAAGTTTTATTTTTATTTGAAAACAGATATATTTAAATACTTGTCACTGGAATGGATATCACTAGTTTATAAGAACAGTGCTAGTTGATAAAATAAATAAATAAATAAAATAGCAAATCAGATGTCCGTTTGGGTCACTTCTACAACACACAGAGATATGGTGGAACACTTTTAAAAACATATTTATTAAGTGCATTTATATAGAGAGTGGTACTTTAGGGGCTCACATTGACCTGACTTCCCTAGGAATTGCTAAAACTTAAATATTCATAGGATGCTATGTGATGCATGCTAGTATCAGCACCACAACATTTCAGAGTAGCTGCCCATATAACTCCCAGCGACAGCGAGTGGAAGCGACAGCAAGTGGGAGAAGTACAGCGTGGAAAAGTACAGCGCAGTTTCGAAGCAGAAAGGAGAAATTGCATCTTGAATTGCTTTAATCAGAAAACAGAGGACATTGGGGAAACACAAAGCAGCCGCGTGTGTTTTTCTGATAACAAACAAGCTGAAACTCGGAGCAGCTGATTCAAATTCAGCGCCGTTTTGAGACACGGGCGAGGGGAGGAGCCGACAGCACAGCAGAACAACGCAGTTAAACGAGGCAGTCTTCCCAGCGACAGCGAGTGGAAGCGACAGCGAGTGGGAGAAGTACAGGCGTGGAAAAGTACAGAGCAGTTTAGAAGCAGTTTGAAAGCAGGCTGACGGCTGCAGAAGAAACTAAACTTCAAAAAAAAAAAAAACCTCAACATGGTCTTCAAGCCAGTAATCTGTGACACCTGCTTGATGTGGGAAATCCGAGAAAACCCAGCGGAGCTAAACCAAGTGTGCGTAAAGTGCCGCGCGATCCAGGATTTGCATAAACTAGTAAGCATGCTAGAAATGGAGCTGGAAGAAGTGAGACAGCAACAGGATCTTGAGGAACTGGCACACCCACAATTCATGGAAGTCTGCATCACCCCTAACAGACTGAAAGCCACCAGGGAGATAGAAGGTCAGAACAGCTGGGTTCAGGTAGGCAGAAGCAGGGAAAAAAAGAAACTTCGTCAAACACAACCACCAGAAATCAAAACAACCAACAGATTTGAGTCACTTCAGAATTTTGATGAGCAGAACCAACAACAAGAGAATGAAAGGAACAACATCCAGGACCCTATTGACAGTGGTGACAAGACAGCAAAAAGAAGGGAGGTCATGATTGTTGGGGACTCCATATTGAGAAACACAGCAAGTTCAATTCGCAGTTTGGACCCCCTTACTACAACAGTGTGCTGCCTTCCGGGAGCCTCGGTCAAGCACATCACTGAGAACGTGGACAGGCTCCTAGAACGAACAGGAGACGACCCGGTAGTAGTCGTCCACATCGGTACAAACAACATTGGAAGAGACAGACCAAAATCCCTGCAAAACAAATTCAGAGAGCTAGGAAGGAAATTAAAAGAGAAAACCAAAACTGTGGTATTTTCTGGTATACTACCCGCACCTTGCAAAGGACCATATGGACAGCTGGAAATAATTAATCAAAACGAATGGTTGAAGACGTGGTGCACACGGGAAGGCTTCACCTATCTTGATCATTGGACCACTTTCTACAACGAGGACTATCTGTATAGACGGGATGGACTGCATTTAAATAACAAGGGAACTAGTCTACTTGGAGAAAAGATCCTCGAGCAGGTTCGGAAGCATTTAAACTAGAAAGGAAGGGGGGAGAAATGAACAAAAAAACAGAAGGGAGACCGCATCAAAACAAGAACAACAACTCAGGTAAGACAACCATTAAATGTATTTATCTAAATGCTAGAAGTATCAGAAACAAAATTCTAGAACTTGAAGCTACTGCACTAACAGGTAACTATGATGTGATAGGTGTTACAGAAACTTGGTTGTCTGAGAGTGATGGGGACGAATATAATATTTGTGGGTATACACTGTATAGGAAAGACAGGCAGGACAGAAGAGGAGGAGGGGTAGCACTATACATAAGAAACAGTCTTGAAGCCCAGGTGTTAAACCTGGACAAAGAAAATAAAACCGAATCAATATGGGTCAGAATAACAGACAAAAATTCAAAAGGCATAATAATAGGAGCATGCTATAGACCGCCAGATTCAGACGGTGAGCAAAATAATCTGTTATACAATGACATTAGAAATGTGTGTAGCAAAGGAGAAGCCATACTAATGGGGGATTTCAACTTCCCCCAAATAAAATGGGAAAACCCGGTGGGTAGCGCGAAGGATGAAATAGAAATGGTGGAAATGACAAATGACTGCTTCCTAACACAATTTGTCAAGGCACCGACTAGAGGGGAGGCATGCCTTGATTTAGTCTTTTCAAATAACGAAGACAGAATAACTAAAACAGAGGTCAGAGAACCACTGGCAAACTCAGACCACAACATGGTCTCATTTGAAGTGTTTTTTAAATCCTCAAAAGTAAAGACTAAAGCTAAGGTTTACAATTTTAGAAAAGCAAACTATGAAGGTATGAAACAGAGACTAACAGAAGTAGATTGGAGTAAAATAGAGAAAACACCCACAGAAGAAGGATGGTTGTTCTTCAAAAACGTAGTACTAGAGGCGCAAAACAATTATATCCCTAAAGTAGACAAATCTAAATGTAAAACTAAATTGCCAAAATGGTTTAATAGATCAATTAAAAAAAAATATTCAGCGAAAAAAGGCACTTTACAGAGCATTAAAAAAGGACCAAAAAGAAAGTACACAGAAAGAGTACACAGAACTGCAAATGCAAGTCAAAAAGGAAGTTAGAAAGGCCAAGAGAGAAATAGAAATGAACATTGCTAAGGGAGCTAAAACCAATTCCAAAATGTTTTTCCAATATTACAACAGCAAGAGAACATTCAAAGAGGAGATTAAATGTTTAAGAGATACAAATGGCAAAATCATAGAGGAAGAAAAAAAAATAGCAAATATGTTAAATGATTACTTTTCACAAGTTTTTACAAAGGAAGATACTGACAACATGCCCCACATGTCATCCAGTTCCTATCCAGTTTTAAATAACTTTAGCATAACTGAGGCAGAAGTGTTAAAGGGACTAGGAGCTCTTAAAATAAACAAATCCCCTGGGCCAGATGAGATCCTCCCAGTAGTACTCAAAGAAATGAAAGAAGTAATTTACAAACCGCTAACCAAGATCATGCAGCAGTCTCTTGACACAGGGGTGGTACCGACAGACTGGAAAATTGCAAACGTAATACCGATCCACAAAAAGGGAAACAAAACTGAACCAGGTAACTACAGACCAGTAAGCCTGACTTCTATTATATGCAAACTTATGGAAACTATAATAAGATCCAAAATGGAAAATTACCTATATGGTAACAGGGTACTGGGAGACAGTCAACATGGTTTTAGGAAAGGGAGATCGTGCCTAACTAACTTGCTTGATTTTTTTGAGGATGCAACATCGATAATGGATAATTGCAAAGCATATGACATGGTTTATTTAGATTTCCAGAAAGCTTTTGACAAAGTCCCGCACAAAAGATTAATTCTCAAACTGAACGCAGTTGGGATTCAAGGAAACACATGTACATGGATTAGGGAGTGGTTAACATGTAGAAAACAGAAAGTACTGATTAGAGGAAAAACCTCAGAATGGAGTGTGGTAACCAGCGGTGTACCACAGGGATCAGTATTAGGTCCTCTGCTATTCCTAATCTACATTAATGATTTAGATTCTGGTATAGTAAGCAAACTTGTTAAATTTGCAGACGACACAAAAGTAGGAGGAGTGGCAAACACTGTTGCAGCAGCAAAGGTCATTCAAAATGATCTAGACAAGATTCAGAACTGGGCAGATACATGGCAAATGACATTTAATAGAGAAAAGTGTAAGGTACTGCACGCAGGAAATAAAAATGTACATTATAAATATCATATGGGAGATATTGAAATTGGAGAAGGAATCTATGAAAAAGACCTAGGAGTTTTTGTTGACTCAGAAATGTCTTCATCTAGGCAATGTGGGGAAGCTATAAAAAAGGCTAACAAGATGCTCGGATACATTGTGAAAAGTGTTGAATTTAAATCAAGGGAAGTAATGTTAAAACTGTACAATGCACTTGTAAGACCTCATCTTGAATATTGTGTGCAGTTCTGGTCACCTCGCTATAAAAAAGATATTGCTGCTCTAGAAAGAGTGCAAAGAAGAGCAACCAGAATTATTCCGGGCTTAAAAGGCATGTCATATGCAGACAGGCTAAAAGAATTGAATCTGTTCAGTCTTGAACAAAGAAGACTACGTGGCGACCTAATTCAAGCATTCAAAATTCTAAAAGGTATTGACAGTGTCGACACAAGGGACTTTTTCAGCCTGAAAAAAGAAACAAGGACCAGGGGTCACAAATGGAGTTTAGAAAAAGGGGCATTCAGAACAGAAAATAGGAGACACTTTTTTACACAGAGAATTGTGAGGGTCTGGAATCAACTCCCCAGTAATGTTGTTGAAGCTGACACCCTGGGATCCTTCAAGAAGCTGCTTGATGAGATTTTGGGATCAATAAGCTACTAACAACCAAACGAGCAAGATGGGCCGAATGGCCTCCTCTCGTTTGTAAACTTTCTTATGTTCTTATGTTCTTACTGGACCTGTTAGAATGTATGCATGATTCAGCTGCTGTTGAATTGTTATGATACAAATGTGAATTCTTATGTGTTATATACAGTATTAATAATGTGCTTGTTTTATGATGTTAGAACGGTTCAACCAAAATAAGACGACATAATATGTTACCTCATAGCCAAATGAAAGGAATGATGAAATTGCTCTTGAAAATGGGCAACATGAAAAAGCATTAATGGTCTGGGAATTGAATCAAGTCGAAGTGCATTTACTGTCATTATGATGTTTAATTCATATTCAATAAACACACAGACTAATACAAAATAACTGTAAAACATCCTGTATAAATAATAATTGTATTGTCCAAAAACACTGTCATTTCCAATGGTATACTACAGTTTTAAGTACAGTAGATTATAGAAGACTGAAAGTGGTTGACCAGTACCTAGTATTGGCTATTATGTTTAACAGCCAACAGCATTTCATCTGTTAAAGGGGTTCCTTGTCTGGCTCTCCTGTATCAAGTACAGCTCCTCAACAAACACATACTGTGATGTCCGGTTTGATAACCAGCCCCCAATCATTACAAATGTTAATAGCTGATATAGAAATTTCACAGGTCATTGCTGAGGACTGATTTGTAGGCTAGCAAAATCAAAAAAGGTGACCGACAGCCAAGTGACAAACAGACTGTAATCTATGAAATTACAATAGATTATTCTGGGATCTTACATAACCCAAGCTAAAATGTATAGGAATTGTGATTATTTTAAATTCTCTAATAGTGCAAGTGCGACGTCGTATATATATATATAGTATATCATATAAATATATATATATATATATATATATATATATATATATATATATATATATATATTTTTTTTTTTTAACGACATTATATTAAGAAAATGATTCACTTTTTAAAAAAGGGAGATGTTCAAAAGGATTCCTGTAAGTACACTAGAACTAACCTGAACTAATCTCAACAGCAGTCACTCAGCTGGTTTGATGTTAGGTTTTTCTCTTTTTTTTTTCATGTGCAATCTGTGAGCAGCATAAATACTAAGGGTTGGCAGTTAAGGCAGGGGCCCCTTCAGGGGTAAAGGTTCCTAGCAGCAGGAGGCAAGAATTCCATGACAGGCCTGTGGGTCTGTCTGCAAAACATTCTGTATTTATCAAAGTGCTTTTAAATCCAGCTAGCCCTACCCCACCCCCACTGCCAGAACCACCAGACTACCTTCCAGTGTAGCACCAATTCAAGTGACAAAGAGATGAACAACCGGGCGAACAACTGGACCTACCGGTAAACTCAAAGACAGTCTGGGAATAATGCTGGATGACTACACAGTACATCTTTACAGTGCTAGGACCTTTTGCTTATCATTATACTCTGCTATGAATGGTCTTCTTCTTCTTCATCTTCTTCTTCTTCTTCTTCTTCTTCTTCTTCTTCTTCTTCTTCTTAATAATAACAATAATAATAATAATAATAATAATAATAATAATAATAATAATAATAATAATAATAAGCATTAGTTTTCAAATCATTTATGGACCTGGTCTTGAAAACTTTATTTTTTCTTAATCTTCCGAGATCGAAGTTTGAATGTCACGTGATGGGTGTGTTGTGTGTGTGTGTGTGTGTGTCATATTATAAGACTTTCCCTACAATAACGTGAATCTCGGTAAAGCCTCTGCTAATTCTTTGACGTTTACCAAAGGTGATAATAAGGTACCGGTAGGCAGGAGGGTCTCTACCGAGACCAAGATTCGGTAAGAATTCCAGAATGGTGGGGTACAAGCTTCCATCATTTGCAGCTTAGTTTGGGTGAGAAGAAACCAAGCTTGTCATTTAGCAATCTTTAATTCACATTGATCAGAATCTTCAAAAACTTGTGATCACAACAACCCAGTGTTTCTCAAGAGGGGGGCACGACGCAATCGGGGGGTGGGTGCAAGAAGCTTCCAAACCATGGAACTCTGAAAGGATATCTAAGTGCATATTGGACCAGAGCAGGAGGTTCCAGCAATGGTTAGAAGAATGCCAGACAGTAGCTTCCAGGAGACAAAGCTAATCCATTTCCCAATCTCCCAGCAGGGAAGACAGCAAGACTGTGGCGTGTTTAAACCTATCATACACATGTGGATTATCATACAGAGCACAACCTGTGACATATTTTATAAATCAAAAATTCTGTTTCCTCATAATAGTAAAATTGCAATATAACGTATAGGGTAGATTTACTAAAGTGTATTATACACTATATTACCAAAAAGTATTGGGACAGTTAGGAATTATGGAAGATCATTCATTCACAACTGTTTATTTGATTTCTAATAGGGTGTCGGTCCACATTTGTCAACAATCACAGCTCGGACAAAGTCACTAACACTTTGTTCCAAATTTTTGTTAAATGTCAGGTGTAATATTATGGTGGTTCTAGAATGGCTCAACTGGGTTTAAGTCAGGGCTCTGAGCTGGCCACTGGAGATTTTCAATGCCAGTATGGCAAGGCATATTGTCATGCTGGTAGAAGTAGGGCCCCTCACAATAATATTGCATCAAAGCCGGTAGTGCAGAGCTGTCCAAAATGTCACTATAAGATGAGGCATTCATCCTTCCCTTCACTACAACCAAATGGCCTAGTCCATACCATGGAAAGCAGCTCCTAACCATTCTGTTTCCTCCACCACCTTTTACCATACAGTCATATGTGGCCTGATATGTCAATCATTTTGGCCTGCCTGTCCTATTATGCACACTGGCACAACCTGTTGTCTTCAATTTCCTAAGGACCCACAGTTGATGTTAATGTTAAAAAGCAAGCTTTAAATATGCACTGTCATATAATAATTATTGGGACATATGTAAAAATGCAGAACAAACGAGAGGGCTGTTTCACCACACCCAGGTCTCTTTCTTATTAAACATCTTGGTATCTCTGAATAGAAAATCTCTTTTTAAAACACAAGCACACCAGTGCAGTGGTACTCCCAACCATTTACTATCATATACTTATTTTGAACAGGGTTTATTGTTTACAAAATGCTTTTTTTAAACATAATTATTTTAACATTGTGTAAGTTGCTAAAACGAGACCCTCAGTATTTACTTTAGATGCCATACAATGAATGTGTAACATTTGCACTGCATATGCATGCATGCAATTTGCTGCATATCATTTTACTTACTGTGAATGGTGACTTTTAGGTGACAAACTCGGAATAAGTCCAAAACAAAGGGAATAAGATGAGTATAGGCTCCAGTGTGCTTGTATAAACAATACACATTTGCCAAGATTTTACTTTCATAAGGGGGTAGGTTGTATGTTTGTAACAGTTAAGGCTTTTGGTGACAATCTTGGGATAAGACAATAAAGGGGGGGGGGGGGGGGGGGGGGATGAACACAATCATAAATCTTATGCAACAATGCACAACAGTCTCATAGCACCATGAACATCAAACATTCATGGTACCATTAATAGTCCATTTCCTTACAAAATGTCAAAGAGCATGAATACCTTGGAAATATACTACCGGTACTTATCCAAATGGAAGGGACGTGCTAGAAACAATGCAAGTCTGTCATGGTATACACGGTTTCAGTTGCAACTAAATGTGACAGCCAAATCCTTGCATTCCCTGAATTCTATGCTTAAGATACTTGATGCTATCTATAATTCAGTGGCTGAGGTATATTGGTGCCAGTCCTTCTGTATTGTGTGGGAAGTCAGAAGGGTTTCTTTGAAAAGGGAGATGAGAATCGGAGTGGTTCATCTTTGTTTAAAAGCATTACTGGTATGCTTCCAGCGCATTTGTGCAAGTTTCAAAAACTCTACATTAGCTGCAATCAAGGGAACAACTGTTACGTTCTGCACAAATGATGCTAAATATTCATCTACTTTTACTGACATCTTGTAAAGCACCCTGAAACACATTTAATGAGTTGATCTATAAACTTTCAACGGACAATATAAGTTGTACTTACAAGAGGAAATGGGGACATTTCATAAAAACACTGCTACCTTTCAGTTTAAATGTAAAGATTTATTGGGTTTGTCTGACAAAAAAATAGGTCTTTGTAAAATGCTGACTTTGTCATTTTAATCCTCTGTGATTTATGTAAGTTGATAATATGACCAGTGCTACTGCGGCTGTTTAACCAGGACCCATTATTAGTCTTAATAGGCATGCTGTGCGTCAGACATATACAGAAAAAGGGTCAGACAAGGCCTCTCAGTTTTAGGTATTAGAAATCAGGTCACTGTATGGAATTTTATCATGCAATCAATCCTTTATTATAGCATGTAATTAAAAATGACCCCTATGGGACACTGTAAATCATTAGAGAGTACTTTAACTTATACATCATGCACCTTTTAATATTTAATACATTTTCTTATAGTACTGTACAGTATATACTACCTCCTGTACACAGTATCCCACTGTACACATATATAAATTAAACATAACATAAAAAACATATGCT
This sequence comes from Polyodon spathula, assembly GCF_017654505.1. Taxonomy (NCBI): domain Eukaryota; kingdom Metazoa; phylum Chordata; class Actinopteri; order Acipenseriformes; family Polyodontidae; genus Polyodon; species Polyodon spathula. The sequence goes on from NC_054551.1 coordinate 27,894,636, forward strand.
TTCTTGTACATGTAGGAAAGTAAGCAAATAAGTAGTAAACAACTAATGTTCAGAACAGGCTGTCACTGCTGTCTGAGTATGGACAAATAAAACTGCATCTGCATCCAGCCTTTGCCCCAAATCTTGAAGATCACATACACAGCCATAAACAGCGGTATGGCAGCACATTCTGAGGGGAGCCTCTATTTGACAAAACTTCAACTCTGCGGATGTTTCATATTGTGTGACCTCGAGTCACACAATAGTGTGTGATAGTTCACACACCCTAGTCTCTGTAAGTCACCTTGGATAAAGGTGTCTGCTAAATAAACAAATAATAAACATGGTCCTTTCATTTATGTAACACCTTTCTGTAAACAACCCCTGCCACTTTCCTGAGCTGAGCAGCAGATGTTTTGCTTTTGTATTTATCCAGTCAAGGTCCCTAATGCTTGCTGAGAAAGACATAAATGATTCAGATGGCAGACATGGTGTTCTCATGTATAATTAAAAGGTATACAAAGAGAGTGGAAGCCGTGAACTCAGAAGTCTCTCTGTTGTGATAAAGCACGCTGTGAAAACTTTGCTCATCATCATGACAAAGGAAAAAAGAGTTGGGCCTGGTCAGGTCATATGTAGGATGCCTCAAAGGAATCTCAGGTTCTATAGGTGGTGTTTAGGGTTCAATTTGGCATTGTGAATGTGTGGTTTGCAGTGCGCAGGTGCAATGGTGATGCACTGCTGGTATGTTTACACTCAGTCTCCTTTATAGGTCCTTGCAGTAACCATAACAAAGGAACAGATTGCTTCGTCACATCCCCTGAAATACCCTTCGTCACGCCCCCTTCGATAGCTAGTGCAATCACGTATCCTCTAATCCATGACTGACACATCGCTTACCGTATTAAGGCGATGACTTCTGGTATTGTGACAACACTCCCTTCCTGGATGGCCAGCTTCCTATTAACCCTGGAATGAACTGCCAAACCATCTAGTATGGGGCACACTGTTCCTGTTATACAGTGCCCTCACAGGTCGGGAGGAAGACTGTTGACTAGGATTCATTCGCTCTCTGTTCCAGGCATGTACTCTAATTCCCAACTGGTTAAAAATTCAACTAATGCTCCATGGTGTTAGAGGGTTTTGTTCTACTTGGAAAATACATTTAACTGAAATCCAGATTGCTGAGTCTGTGGACATTGTTCTATTGAAAAACGGAATTAGAACTTTAACAAACCAAGGTATGGATTTGATCAACCAATAATCCTGCTGGCATAAACACATCTGGAGTGTACAGTACTAGGGAACCCACCTAGATTGGATCAACTATTTATTCTGGGAATAGGTTTACTAAGTCAACCCCAAAGCCAAGTAGACAAACAATTTGGTTGTGATAGTCTTCAGTGTAGTAGTACAAACAGTACACATCTGCCAAGGTTTCACTTTCATAGGTTTCATAGCTAGGTTGCATGTTTGTAACTGTTAAGGCTTTTGGCGATAAGACAATAAAAAGAGGGAGAAGACGAGCACAATCTTAAATATTATGCAACAATGCACACCAGTCTCAGCACCGTGAACATCAAACATTCATTGTACCATTTCCTTACAAAATGTCAAAGAGCATGAATACCTTGGAAATATACTACCGGTACTTGTCCAAATGGAAGGGTTGTGCTAGAAACAATGCAAGTCTGTCATGGTATACACGGTTTCAGTTGCAGCAAAATGTGACAGTCAAATCCTTGCATTCCCTGAATTCTATGCGTATGAGACTTGATGTTATCTGAAATTCAGTGGATGAGGTATAGTGGTGCCCCTGAAGCACATTTAATGAGTCCCTCTATAAACTTTCAATGCACAATGTAAATAGAAATGGGAACATAACTTATTACAAATGTATTAACCTTTAGTTTAGGTGTTTGTAATCCAGGTACAGTATTCAATCAACAGTAAGTTGTATTTGAAATAAAGTAGTTTACTGCATATAAGATTATTATTTTATGGTTTAATAAGTACTTCTAAGTAATTTGATAACTGTCCTAAGAATAATGACAAAAGCATTATTTTAAACATTAATTTGTAAAATATGATGCAATTCAAAGTGTTTTTAATTTTTCATTCATTTTAGAATGATGCAATGTGTTATGCATCCAGGAGGTGGTGTGTATACGCATTGGCAGTGCCACCCACACAAGTTTTGGACCTGAGACAAGTTTTTAAGTCAGCCCGCTGTGGGTGGTACTGCCCATTGGTATATAATGTAGTTGGTGATTATGCGGGCAGTTTCTAACATACAGAACATACAGATGCAAATCACTGCTCTTGCTCCACCTACTACCTGTTCGACCTAGGCACCTATTTCTATTGGAAGAAAGCAACTCAAAATTATATATAGCTTATTTGTCATTTAGAAAATAGTCCAAAGTTTGCACTGGGTCAGAAGCATCATAAATCTGGTCTGATAGAGTTTAAATCTAGATTATTCTTCACATGTCCTTTGGCATGGATGGATGCTTTTATTCCTTTTAAATGTTACTGATTGCTTTGATGTATGTGATATAAACAGATTTGTGTTCTTGGCTCTATAGCCCGTCTGAATGTGTGCTCCTGCCGTCTGGCCAGGACACTCTTCCTAATGAGTTTTTACACAGTCAAGATTTCTCTACTAGCGTAATAAAATCGAATTGAACTGAAATGAATCGACTTGAAGGCAAGAGCAACACTTAACAGAAATGACTTTTATATTAACTAAAACTCAACTGATTTCTACAGGACAAAACAACATTCTGAACAGCCAGTAATGTCCCGGCCAAGGCTGGTCTGCCCTCTTGAAAATAGTACCCAGACACAATAACTTGCAGTTCAGCGCTTTTGCACTTTTATTATTTACAATATTACAAAACCAAAACCAACAAAATAAACCTAACTCTTTCTTAAGAGTCCTAAACTGCACACCATATAGTCCCACTCAGTCCTCTGTTTTCCTGACTAATAAGTGACAAGCTAAGCTTGTTTACCCGAAACCAAAACCACTGTTCTTTAATCTTCCTCTGTTTTTACCTTCACCTCTCCTTACACCCAATCTCTCTCCAACTGCCAACACAAAACAAACTAACTGTGGGCAGTTTATTTCGCAGCTGACCGGCATTTATCAATTATCTGATTTCCCATACCAATAATCAGCACTCTGGTTTCATTTTGCCCTTTTAAAAGGTGAAATGCATCAACCCTTAATTCCTCAGGGTTCTAAAGGCCTCAGAATCCTGAAACATACTCCATCACAATGTATAAGACACTCATAATAGTTCAAATTGTCTAATAACAATTTATCTATAATGCATGTATATTTGCTGTGACCCAGTACTATATATACCCTTACAACGTTTGCTTTTGATTACCATGGTAAGTGTTGTAAAGCATATTCAAAGATGACAAATACAAGCAAGTACAACAATTCACATATAAGTAGAAGAAAAGCATGATAAAAAGAGGTCTGTAGCGTTTAATAAAGGCAATAGATTAATCTGTTATACAACATATTCAAATAAAGACTCAAAACTATTGTACACTATTACTAATACTGTATGAAAACATTTAACAGAATGTTACTGCAGTACATTTGGATGGTAATGTTGCAGTTTTGTAGCTTCTGCTATGTTATTTATCTTGCTTTACCATTATCAGTCATGTTCTCAAATCTGAGACCGCGCTAACCTATAGTTTACCATGGACTATCACTGTACTTTAACTAAACTTTATTTTTTTTTTACCCTGGTCCACAGTAAAGATTTATAAGGGCTACTTAAGAGTAAAAGCTATTGTGTCTTATCTTTTTGGCATACCAATGCAATATATACTTGAACTTGATACTTGAACACAAATATGTTTATTTTTAAATTCAAATACAATTTAGATAATGTTATGTAGAATGTTGGTCACAGCACTAAAGACAAGAATGTTTAAGACATTTTACAAGCATATTTTAAACGCTGCCCTTTATTTCTTCTCAAAAACTTGCTCTCCATGGTCAAACTATGGAAATGTGGTTTCAGAGGGAGACAACACAAAGAAAGTATTTTTATTTCACTAAACCCTTTTTAGGTGGTTGAAAGATTACTTATTACTTATTTATTTTGTATTTATTTTATTTTAAGGACAGTGTGACAGATTAAAGAGCACTGAGCTTTCTCCCCTGTCCTCAGAGAGAGGCAGTTTTATGAGTTCATTTTGAACACCTCTATCATTTACACCATTTACCGGCAGGCCTTTTTATCCTGACCTGATTTACTAGTCCTCTGGGAGGTCTGAAAATAAACCACAGGAGGTACAGCCTTTCTTCTGCAGCCAAAGAGGCACTTACATTGTCAAAGTTACCTGTCTTTTAAATCACAACATTCCAGTATCAATTCAGTGAGCTGAATTGTGGCCTAAAGTTGAATAATCTGTATATGAATATCAATAGTAACTATTGAGACAGTGGAGTCCACTATTTATTGATTATTTATTTAGTTTTCAGAATTACCATTCCTCCCCAAAAGATACCAAAGGAGTAGTTTAAAAAGATAAATAAATGCATTTTGAGGTTGCACTGCACTTGTGGAATTTATTTCTTGTCCCTATTTCTGAAGAATGGAAGATAACTAGTGAACCAGGTTGGTTAGTTGTGGTTAATGAGCAATAAACACCCGAACCCTAGTCTGACTTAGCGTGGGCTACAAAGAAGTGAATTGTTTGCTTCCAGTCAAAGTTCTGTAGATTGCAAAACGTGTAGTGATTTTTTTTTTACTTCAAAAATGCCAAAGTGGTTATTTTATCTTTAACAAAACAAACAAACAAAAAAGAATGTTAGGGAAAATGCAAACTAGAATACATTTATATATAATGAAATATAATTGATTGAATTAGTTTAAAAATATTTGTCCGTATCTATAACCAAAAGAAAGTACAGACATTATCGTACTGGTAAATACATCTGCAATTGATGGTGGTACATTCTCAATTAACATTTCTAGAAAGATGATATTATCTTTTTATTTATTGGTTTTGTTTTGCACTGTGCCATCTTGTGGTGCTCTAAGGAACTTCATCTGTGTTGAAATATGTCCGTTTTAAGAGGGAAACTTGGGTTTGAATCAAAACACCAGGTATCTGGATCGTATCAGCTGAACGACATTTAAAGGCTTCCATGATATACAGTGCTGAGCGTCAGTGTTATTTTTACTAAACCGTGTTTCCCATTTGGTAGTTTCCTTTAACTTGCTACTGCTTTTCATAGGCTTGCTTTACATGCACTTTAGAAACCTAAAATCATCTCTTAATTTTGTCGCGAGAATTGCTATAATCATCTGTATTTCTGCAAATTCACTGTTTCCGACCCAGTTCAAATGAAATAAGTCACAGCGCTTATGGTTTATTTTAGATATTGTGTAGGAGCACATCGTTATTGATACATTTTACATCTTATGTGGACGTTTGTAGAAAAAATCTGCAGAAAATGCTTGATGAATACAGGCCAATGTGGCAGAGAAATGTACCCTATATCGTATAGATGTGCTACCAGTGTTTTGAAAACGTTCAGATCTAAACATTTTGACTGTATAGTTTTTATAGCATTTACCTAAAGTGCTGGATTTCAGCTGGTAGACTATATATGTACGTGAATAGTAGGTTTATAATAAATATCAATGCCGTCAAACAATGTTTAGCAGATGATACATGCACAGAACAAAGCGCTTTCTTTGGTAATGCTCGTACAGTATTCATGTTTATGTATGTATGTATGTATGTGTTTGTATTTGTGTAACGCTATGTTTTACCCCCCCCTCTGCTTTATTATTAGATATTTTTGGTGGCCAAAGGAAGCAGGCTGCACTTGCTCTTCAGCACAACCTAAAAACTTCTTGTAAACCCAGTTTAAGAAAGCTGCATATATCAGAAGTCAGACAAGGTCAACTTGGAACACTGACAGAAACGTGTAATCTACGC
>NC_054551.1:28203099-28338099 GCF_017654505.1 Polyodon spathula
AGCTATGTATACTGTGCAGTCACACGACAGCTTGTGACACTGTCCTATTGAAGTAGAATAACAAAGGGAAGGCTGAAATGCTTGCATTGGCAATCTTCAAAACATGCATTGTGATTATAATTCGAAACAAAAATAATAATTAGTCTGAAATAAAAATGCAACACATTTGGTGTACTTTAAGAATCCTTTACCAAAGCTGACAGAAAGGATTGATAATGCCGAATTGTTATTGGTCCATTAAGTTAATAGAATTAGTTGAATGTATACCAGTTTACTCACATTTGTACAATTCTGAGATAGATTTTCCAAGTTATTTTTCCTTTTTAGGTTTTAAAATTTCTTGGTGAAAAGAGGCTAACCTCCTTTCTTTAGTCATGCCAAAGAGAAAGCTGTATATATTATTACTCAGGTAGAAAGAACCACCGGTCTCCATGGGAAGAGAGACTATTGTGATACATTCCAAAATGTAAAGGTAAATTATTTGTTATGCTAATATATTTGGATATTTTTGTTCCATTATGTGTCCTGATAATACTGATGATCCAGGTATGGTATGCTTATGAACATTGTACATAAGATATAGAAGTAAAAATAATTCCACACTTGCTGACAAAGGCCAAAATGCCTGCACTACTAGCTAAAGTGAAACAGTGGGGTTTTGTTGTGGACCCTGAATTCAAGGAGCTTTTATAATATTCAAGACAATGATTCAAAGGATCTGCTGTTATAGACTGAGAATGGTTGTCTGTTATTGGTACATGAAATAGACTAATGATTTATCGTTGTCTAAATTATACATTTTTCTAGTTTCACTGACAAAAGCCATAGACCTTTGGCATGCGCAAAGAGGAAAAAGAAGCAACAATGTTATGTTCTTTCCGACCCAGCGACTAGCATCGTGGTTGTTTGTTTTCTAGTCTCTCAGACGTGGCCTTCTCTACTTCATTGTGGAGCTAGACAGGGTCTATATTTACGTTCTATTTATGTTTTTTTTTTTTTTTTTTTTTAAGTGACAAAGGCCAGCAAGCTCTTGCCAACTGTATGTTTCTTTAAACAAACACAAGTGTTAATTGTTTTGTAAGACAGTAGGCAAAGCAGTGTTGCAAAATGTGTTTTTAGCCTTTTGGCTTTTCTGGCTTCAGCAAAAAGAACACCTTACCCCTTAGCATTATTTTGTGTTTAAATAGCTGACATGACAGAAATACCACATTGAAAGCTGCCTTTGCAGACTTTTTTGTTAGAAAGATTAAACAAATTAGGGTACAAGCGGTTCAGCCAAACAACATAAATCTGACTGCTTTGTTTCCTGGAAGAGTCTGGTTCTTTTTCTGTGCTAATATGAGGGTGAAGTATTGTATACACTTAAAAAAGGATGTACCATCTGCATATATTAATAGTCATGGTTGTACACTTACAGGTGTAAAGATCAATGGTTGATGTGTTGATAGACCAAATTGCAACCATCACACTTTGTGTTGCAGGGCTTTTCTGTGAAATCTCTTGTATGCATCAGACTGTATTGCTGTAAGTGGTGGACACATCCAACACTTGAATGTGATGAATATGGTGCCTTGTGAAACATACTGTATATTACAACCAGAGATTAATCCAAAAAGATAAAAACAATTTACAATTTCTGTCATTTATTTACTGTGCCTGAACTGTGTTTATTTTATGTTCGGTTGACCCCAATCTGCAGGTTGAACAGGAGATTGCCCATTGTCATCGTGGGTTGTTTTCAGGTGTCCAGAACCATTGCTCAGGGTGAAAGAACTGATCTGATAGGGAGAAAACAGATTTATTTTAATAGGAAAAACACATTAAGAACAAAAATGTCTAGAATAAAATAATTATTTTCTGTGTTTACCGGCAAATGCAAATTTTTTTTGGTGTGCGGTTACAGAAGAAGCTCATTTGTTGTATGTTTTAACTGCAGATGTTATATTAAAAACATGATGTTGGATGCTAAGTACACAATATGATAAGTTCAGCAAGTGTTCAATAAGGGTTAACCTCAGCAGAAAACAAGCCTGCAAACTTGAATACCTCTTTTACAGTTTGTTTTTATTTTATTTATCTTTTGTTTAAATGTTTTTTTTTTTTTTTTTTTTTGCTTCTGTTGCCATACTCCAATCCTGTGCTATTTTAAATTACCCACCCAAAGGAAATATTTCACCAAAGCTGTGGCTGAGGGCTCTTATTTCAGACAGCTGATTCGGAGGAGCTGTTTTTCTGTAGTTAGGTTACTTTGTAATGCAGTTCTCGCTCACAGGGAACATGATTGAGGTGTGTTTACAATTCCTGATCCTCAATAAATTCTGATTATTTTCTATTTTGTCATAACTTGTTCATTCTTGCTTTATTGAAACACATTTTTTAACGGTTTATGGGTTGATATTCCTAACTATTTAAAATGGATCATACCACTTTAGTGACATTTTTTAAAGGGATTGTCATTTTTAACTTTTAACCGAAGCACTTTCTAGGCAGGATTCTGTTGTTCAAAACAAAGGTAGTGACTGGCTACAAAGATACATTTTATAATAATTCTCTCACATGCTGTCTTAAGGGCCTCTGAACCCCTGCTTGACAAGCTGTGGGATTAATCCCACTCAAACTTGTTTTAAAATTGTAACAGTATTTAATGTATCCTGGCGATCCATTAGCATACTTATTTATTGTAACACTTCAATATCAGCTGCCAGTATCCTGCAACCTTCTGCTTCTAGTAGTAGCACTCAGTGTTGGCACTAACTTGGATTCCTATACTATATTTTCAATGTCACTGTCTCCAGACGAAAAAACCCAGACTCATAATTTTAGCAGTGGCTCTCAGTGCACTGTCTGAGCTGGGAAAAAAATCTGAAAAACATTAATATATTAAGACTGACTCCTTCATTCAAATTCCAGATTCCTACATCATCTTCCAGCTTTAGAACTGCTCTTGTGTATAACATCTAACTTAAACTAACCAACTTAACATGATTGGATAGCTAAAAATGATACTGGTTTTGCTAGGCCTGGAGAGCCTATTTAAAAACATGGGGGAAAAAAATGAGTCTTTTAGTTTTAAGTGTTGGCATCTGTAATATCTTGATTTACAAAAAGAAACATCCTTATCTCAATATTATTCTTATTAATTAATTTACACCTGATATGTAGTTATGACTTGTTGCGATATTATTGTTTTAATACTAATAAAACTAATTTCTATGTGGGTTTAACTACTTGCCTACCTTGATGACTCCCTTTGATTCTCAAATTTGTTATTGCTGGTGTAGTGAATTGCGCTCCATTTGTCTGTGAGAACTGAGCACTTTTCTAGGCAACTAAACTCCAGATTGATTGATTATATATATATATATATATATATATATATATATATATATATATATATATATATATATATATATATATATATATATATATATAATGTTTTAAATGTACTTTCTGCACATAGTATCTTTGTGCACAGGGGATACAAGACAGCTCTACCTCTTGCCTTTAATGGCATTGTTTGTGGCCTATAAATATCAACATCAGAAACACGTGCTAGTAGTTTTATTGTTCCTTGTTACATTAGCAAGGCTGTATTAAATGTTTTACCAGTTAATACTAAAGCATAGCAATTTGAATGCATCTGACCTCTGTGGGGACTGATCCTGTAATCGTAATCAAACAACAGACTGTTCCAATAGATTCTCCGAGCGAAGATGACATGGCAGGCAAGGCTGCAGGTCAGTAAAATCAGCATGAACTCAGTTTCTTAAATTAGGAATTGAAAGTTTAAAATGTCTGCAATGGTTATAATAAGATGATCAACAGACAGGCATGCTAAGGTAACAGCCAATTACATAATCTACCACTAGTGTTCACTGTGTATATGTACACTTGAGAAGATATGAGACTGAAGGCAAGTGAGGATTGTGGCAGTGTTTCACAACCACAAATGAACTTCTGGATCCAGTGACAACCCTGAACAGCGTGTGACAAGCTACCTTCATTGAGAGATTAGCCAGCCTATTTATTTAATGGGTGTGCAGCTGGCTGCTGTCTCCTCTGCTGGAGGTGTCTGGTAATGAGGGAGTGAGCATTTTGCTCTTGGCCAGGAAATCAGGCATTCCTCCTGTCGTTTGGTATTTCCAGACATGTATCTGTTGTTATATCTAAAACAGCTCCATTTTTGTTTTTTTTGTGCCTCAAGATTGAAAGCACAGCTTGATTTATCTGGTTCAGTTCAGTTCCACCCCACCCCCCTTAAAAAGGTACATTATATTGTGTAGTTATCTGTAGAAATTCTAGTTTAAATAGTTAACTGTTTTTCAAAAATAAAAACACCAGTGGCGTTGAGGTGAAATGCTTATTCTGTCTAACATTTTCATACAGTTGGTTCCATTTACTATTATACTGTAGGAGTGTAGTTTTAGGGTTGTTTATAGACTCATAGCTACATACTACCTACAGTGAAATGAGGTTTGCAAAAAATCGTGTTTATAAATTTAAGGATAGCAGTATTAAGACCCATTAGGCATTTAGGTTGAATGTCATAAACATCAGCTATTCCTTTAGAATGGGTATTTTTGCTTTTTAATTGATATTAACATGAAGATTATGAAATTTGAACTGGTGCATTCACTTCACTTGCGAAAAAAGAGACGAATGAATCAATATTGACAAAAGAAGCAAACTTTGTCTAAGGCGTTTTGTGCCACATCAAAATGTTTTCACTCATATGTCTTGTGAAAGCAGGATGTCTGCTTGGTTACCCATCCTGTAGGCAAGTCTTGTTTTAACTGGGATACCACAACAGACTGCCTCTGCCTCCTCATTGTGCCTTCAAAGAAGATGTCTCTCAAAGATTCAATGATTGATGAACAGTGCAGCTGAAACTCTTCCAACTGTATCTCTTTTACTCCCTCTTCCTCACAAACAGGGATGTGTAACATGACACCAGATTGTACTCTTTATGACAGGAAAGTGGGAGCCATTCAAGTCTAGCAGCTGGTGATGTTTGACCCTTGACCTCATAGTAGCTGTCAGAGTAGGGCAAGCCCATGAAGAGCCCATCTGCCAGATGCCCTGTGTGTCACAGTACTAGCCCTTAACACTTCATCAACTGAGTGGAGGGGGCTCAGTCTTACTGCAACACTCCTCTGTCATTGGCCTGCAGACAAAAAGTGTCCCATAGCAACTTTACATTCGGTCGTAGCACTCTATTCATAGCATGGCAGGCAGGCAGAGTGGAACCCCTTTGCATACTAATAGCCTGCAGAGAAAAACAGTTAACAATAGCTGTAGCAGTTGGGATGTAATTCGTAATTTCGTTATTTTGTATTAATGCATTTATTTTTTTTTATCATCTTGGGATATTGTATCTTCAGCAGCAAGTAAAAACATACCTTAATAATACTGTAAACATACAGGAGACAGGGATTGTGTTGCTAAATAATCCCTAGTCAGGCAGGGTCTTTTATTAGGCAGCCTGAATATTGACTTTTCTGACTTGGATAACTGCGGAATGCGAGATAACTCCAGATCACAGGTTGTATTGGTTCTTTAGCTCAGCTTCATTTCTCTCTAACCTCCTTAATCTGTAGTCTAAACCCTCTTGACAGTTAATGTCGGAGAACCATTGGGCTCTTACTGTATATGCCATCCACTAACCAGCCCCTGAAGCAAATAAATAAGGAACATCTGTGTACCATATGCATTCAAAACTTGTAATTATTCGAAGCGTGAGTAGTTGGAGATGAGGAGAGGCTGCAAATGAGCGAGCAATGCAAGGAAGGCATTCTCAGATACTAACATTATATTCTTCTGTTTTAACATTATAAATAACAATGAATCAACAACTAAATAATACAGTACTAATTGTACATGATCTAATTAGCTTTACAAGCCTTTGAATTCTGCGTGTGGAATGTGCTTCGAGATGTCAGTGGGCTTATACTGCTTTCACACTAGGGAGTTTCGCAATGAACACAACCTCACTGTTTTTACCAGCAGCTGTAAGAACAGTTGATATTTTAGGTAACATATTCAAAGCTGTGGGTCAGGCTTGATAACAAAGTTCTGCCAAATCTCTCTAGTTAATTATATCCTAAATTTAACCTTGGAAGTTTACCGGTAATAGGTTTGAAATCAAGAAGTCCAATCTAATTCTCTTCCTGAATATTGACCATATAAACCCATGATTTATTGTCTCATGTTGATTGGTTTTTGTTACTGATAACTTAATTTTTTTGCAATCTCCCAGCAGGCCTGTGTTGTTGGCTGTGGCACAATACGTTCTCATGCTAGAAGGAACAGGAAGCTGTGCTCTACCAGGATTATCACACCTGCCTTTTATAACTAGAGTTAATTAAGTTGCATTTGATGACTAGTCAGTGCACGTGGATACTTTGTGATTGCAGAAAACCAGATATTTCTCCAATAGTCTCCTTTCCCTAAAACAAGGAGGAAATTAAACTTAAGTAGTGTCTAAAAATACCATAAGGTTAATTCTTAAATTACAGCACTGACACTTCCTGCTAAGGATTCAGCCAGTTCTGTTAGAAGGGATCTGTTCCTGATGGTTCATCTCTGGGTCAAATTCATCTGAAGTTAAATTGGAATGACAGACTCAGTTTAGCCCTCGGCGGACAGGCCCTTAGGTATAATAGACATCACTCAGAAGACACTTGAGACTCAGTGACGGGATGTTTTTCCCATTAAAAAAAGTTTACCACTGTAATTTTCCTATGTTTTTTAGAGGTTATACTATATATTTACTATAGTTTACCATTCATAGTTTGCCCGGTTTATTAAGTGTTTTCTTACCTATCTGTGCCTTACAATGCTTTCCGTGTTTTATTACTCTTTGCTATGCTTCTATATTTTAAACTTCTTTAAGAGCCAGGTCATGTTAGACATAGAGAATTGTATTGGTCAATCTTGTTAGAGAAGCTATTTCCCCTGCCTTTTAAGATTAAAAATAAAAGAACAAACATGTAATGGAAGGGAAAAAAAAAACATAAGTACTGATTGTACACACTAAAGGCACTTCAAAATCCAAGACTATAAAAGAACAATGAATTTTATAGGTAAGGGTTTTTACGGTATACTTTACAATATGAAGAAAGGTGTCTTTGACAACTTTGTGCAGCAGTGTGTTTCTTGTAGCCTGTGGGCGGATTGCGTCACACTGGCGTGCTGTATGCGATTGTTGTGGTTCGTTGCTAAGTTTACTCAACACAGCCGGGCCTGGGAGGATTACCCAGCCCACGCCTTCTCCTTTTATCAGCCTCAAGTCTTGAGGTGTCGAACCACTGTGCTGCAAGAAATATCAGCACAAAAGGAACACAGCTGCAAAAATGGGTTGCATTACATTCTTCCAGCTGTTTAGGCTTTGCGCTTTGAAGTTTAACAGGTGTGTTCCGGGTTGTTTGAAAATAACCTATGTGAAAAGGCACGGCATAATTGCCTTACCTACACGTGGTTGGCTGGTATTTCCTCTTGAGTGTTACTATTTATAGAATGCAGCTTTAAAAGGAGTATTTTATAAAAGGTCATACATTTTCCTTCACATGGACAAAAAGCTGTGTAGAAAGAAAAGCACAGTGTATTAAATGTGTTCTTACTGCACTGTGCTGACTTCTTTCTACACAGCTTAACAAGGTCTTTTGTCCGCAAAGTCCTTAAATATATATTTTTTAATAATTTAAAGCTTTTGTGTACATGGGGGGGGAATCATTGTATTCATTTTTGTGCATTACAGTTATACTTCATTTTTATATACATACATACATATACACATACATGCAGTGCCTATAAAAAGTCTACAGCCCCTTTCAAAATTGTCACCTTTTGTTACCTTATAGCCTGAAATTAAAATCTTTTTTTTTTTCATTTATCTACGTATCCTACCCCACGACTTCCAAGTGAAAAACATATTCTAGAAATTTGTAGAAAATTAATTAAAAATAAAAACTGAAATAGCTTGGTTGGATAAATGTCCACCACCTTGTAATAGCAATCCCAAATTAGCTCAGGTGTAACCAATCGCCTTCAAAATCACACACCAAGTTAAGTGGCCCCCACCTGTGTTAAATTGTAGTGATTCACATGATTTCAGGATAAATTCAGCAGTTCCTCTATGTTCCCTGTGCAAGATAGTGCATTTCAAAGGAAAGACTCAACCATGAGCACCTAGGCGCTTTCAAAAGAACTCCAGGACAAAGTTGTTGAAAGGCACAGATCGGGATGGGTATAAAAAAATATCGCTTGGAGTATGGTCAAGACGATTCTTAAGAAGTGGAAGGTGTATGGCACCACTAAGGCCCTGCCTAGATCAGGCCGTCCCTCCAAACTGGATGACAGCAAGGAGGAGTCTGATCAGAGAGGCTACCAAAAGGCCAATGGCAACTTTGAGAGAGCTACAGGCTTTAATGGCCAAGATTGGTCAAAGTGTGCATGTGACAACAATTTCCCAAGCACTTCACAAATCTGGCCTGCATGGAAGGGTGGCAAAAAGGAAGCCATTACTCAAGAAAGCCCACCTTGAATCCCGTTTGAAGTATGCAAAAAAACACTCGGGAGATTCTGTAGCCATATGGCAAAAAGTTTCGTGGTCTGATTAAACTAAAATGGAACTTTTTGGCCTAAATGCAAAGTGTTATGTTTGGCAGAAACCCAACACAGCACATCACCCAAAGAACTATTGTGAAGCATGGTGGTGGCAGCATCATGTTATGGGGATGTTTCTCATGGCAGGGACTGGGGCACTTGTCAGGATAAAAGGGAAAATGAATGGAGCAAAGTAGAGAGAAGTCCTTGAGGAAAACCTGCTGCCCTCTGCAAGAAAGCTGAAACTGGGACGGAAGTTCACCTTTCAGCATAACAACAACGTAAAGCACACAGCCAAAGCTACACTGGAGTGGCCAAGGAACAAAAAGGTAAATGTCCTTGAATGGCCCAGTCAGAGCCCCGACCTAAATCCAATCGAAAATTTGTGGCATGACTTGAAGATTGCTGCCATCAACAGTCCCCAAGGAACTTGACAGAGCTTGAACAGTTTTGTAAAGAATGGTCAAATATTGCCAAATCTAGGTGTGCAAAGTTGGTAGATACATATCCCAACAGACTCACAGCTGTAATTACTTCTTTCAGTTTTGTATTTTTAAAATGTCATTTTTCTCAATAAAACTTTTTTTTCCTTTAACAGTGTGGAGTGTGTAGATAAGTGGAAAACAATCCTCATTTAAATGCATGAAAGAGTCACTGACACAACAAAATGTGAAAAAAACGGGGGTGTAGACTTTCTGTAGGCACTGTGTAGAATGTATATTGAGTAGTGTATGTGTGTTAATAGATAACCCACTGGTAACAAAGGTATGCAGGATTTGGGGGTTTGGAGCTGGTGTCATTGGGCTAATCTGGAGTTTCCACAGAGTGTACATTCTTTTGACAAATACTAGGATTCCTTGTTAAGCATAGATTGTTAAACAGTCGGCAGGGACAGACAGCAACATAATACCACTGCATACAAATTTCTCTTTGTTTCCTGAGTTGCTTTGAGATGTTATCAGTATACGTATGTTAAATGTGTCATACTTTCTTAGGCACGTAATACACAACTGGACTGTTCTCTTAACTATGTCAAGATTTTTACCATTTAGGTAAAATATTTTTTTAATATGTCAGTCTGTAAATCTTGGCTGGTTAGTTTCCACAAGCCATTCTAGTCTACTGCCCACTTCTATCACCCACAAAACTGGCTTAGTCTGCGATTACATTGTGGAATATATTGTGTGTGCTGTATAAAATCAGACACAGAATCTGTGCTAGACAGTGCCAGGGAGTTGATAGGTCACAATATCACATAATTCAACTCATTACTGAACTTCAAACTGGTCAACTCCCAGTTGAAAATTGCTATGATGCCCTGCCAAATTAGCTTCCTGACCCCTAAAAAAAGCTGGCAATTGAATTTAGAATTAAAAAAATAAAGCTGGTAATTGAATTTAAAATCCATATGAACGGAAAACATCTTGTTTACAAAGAGGTCCCATGTTGTTTTAATTTCATATTAGGTGCACTCTCATGGCAGGTTAACATGATCAGATAACAATCTTTAAAATGATTCTTAGAAATACCCCTGCTGTAGACAGGAGAGTGATTCGACTCTCCCGGGTGTTTGTTCTATGAAGGCCTGGTTGCCAGGAGGGGTACATAGCATATGCAATCAATCACTGCCCTCCTGGAGGTAAAGGAAACAACAGCAACCTAGAGAAACCACTGCTGACTTCATAACAAATAAGAGCGCACACACACACACTGTTTTGGAAACTCAAACATGGTCATTCAAACTGTTTCACCGTGATCACAGAAATGTCTTGTTAATGTAATAAACTGGGATGTGCTCAGGAGAGGTAAATCTATATTAATTTTTATGATTATCAACCAGTTCATCAATAAATAATAAAAAATACAAATATAATATTGAATATAAAGTGATACACAGCCCATGAGACAAATACTCTGGCAGTGCCATACAAGCTAGTACATTCTCAGATAATCTGGCACAAGGGGTAAAAAAAATTACAATAGAATATTTATTGATAACCAAATAATCAATAATCCATTAAATATAGTAAGTTGTGTTTTTGTATATTTTTATAATTGTGGTATCAGTCACAGTGATCTTTAATGTACAAAAATGTAATATGCGAGGCATTCTCTTCACTGCGTCAGAAATGCATTATGATTGTTCTCTGGCACAACTATCCTGAGAATCGAACTGGCTCTCAGCCAAGGAACAGGAATGAGGTTTGATTACTCTTGACATTTCAGGTGGAGTCATTCTTAGATTTAGATGCTATCCTCTCACAATGTCAGCCTGAAGTGACCTGACTGCAGCATGCTTTGTGGTTAGTTGCTGCAGGATTTGGCTAACAGCTCTTCGCTGACCTTATCATTGCAGATATATGCATACTTAAGGATGCAGTTAACCTTTGTTTAGGGAAACTTTGCGTTGTGACCTTAAACATAATTGTCCAATGACTACACTAAAATATACTAGTTGGTAATTTGTGACCCTTTAGCATACATATGTTATAAATAAATACAAAATAAACAACAAATAGGACTACAATTTAATTTAAAAATGTGACTTATACAGTTCTTAAGACCTTTTATTTAAAAGTTGAGGAACTTTTCTAAAATGAAGGACTGAGATGATCTGATGCCAGGGTTAGATATGAGGTGTGAAAATGATAAGAAAAAACTGTTCTATTTGGTAATGTGAAGGGGCTAACAATCAAAAACTTCGTTATTTCTACTTAGCTCTTTTTTTATTAGAGTGACCTTTAGTGAAAAGAGACTGTCTGACCTTTATGTTTATTTACAAAACATTGACCTTATAGGATGCTTTTAATGCTAAAAGCCAGCTGACCTTGGCATTTACCTCTCAGGACAACAGGAAATAAGACTTGGGGCAGACACCATCATATAAAATGCAATTGCACATTCATTCTACTGCAGTTTTCTACAAAAATATCATCATATTACAGTTTTAATTTAACTTTTTATCTGCACACAATGTTCGTATTTAATTTCACTTTTAAAGTTTTACACCAATATTGTTACAAAATGATAGAAGGGTAAATGCAATTCCAGTATGGGATATTTTTCTCAGGACTCTCAATTTAGGTTTTAGCTGTGGTAAACAAAATAACTCTTTACAGCACTTTCTTTTAACACAGAAATATATCAATATTAAGTGTTACTGTGTGACTCATTATTTGGTATTGCCGTGAGATAAAATATTAATACAAGTTTACCATTGATTAAAATACAGGTACAATTTGTAAAAATAAATAAATGTATAAATAAATGCTGCCTATTGGTTATTTCATTTCACCTATTGTTATTACATGGTTAAAGCATTGCATTTGAGGTAACTTCATAACCATACCCCTAACAAAACTCCTGCTGGCATGTCCTCTCACTGGCGTGTCTATTTCTAGCAAGCCTTTGGTCATGCTGGCAATGGGGATTGTCGATTCACTTCTTAGAATTACAACACCAAGAACAGAACCAGATCGAAATTGGAAAAACACAAAGCAAAGGTGGAACATTCTGTGTTACAGAGTACCTCTAAGACAGTCCTTGTAAAGGTTATAGTGGCATACTAAAGTGAAGTATAGTGAAAGCAAGGTATAGCATAACGCTAATAAAAGGAGTGATGTTGGCAATAATACCCATGTATACTTTTTAATAAGGGTCAGTTAATCAAATATAATTATGTATAAAATAACATTTCATTATATTGATATATCAGTTCAGGGTACATTCAGCTCTTACTCATATCAGTCATATTTGTGTGCTTGCTGTGTGCTTGTATGCTAGTTTATGAGGAACCAATGTTAGCGTTATGATTGGATGGGTAGTTATTTACATTACATAATACATGGAAAAAATGTCTCAATGATTTCATCCTGAACACCTCAGCGTGCACGATTGCGGGTTTGCATACAGAGTACCTTCTAATAATAACATGCTGCACTTCAAATGATTGAATCAACACCTAACGGGAATGAGGGACCTTGTTAAGAGCAGTGGTGCTCAAGACTGACATTTGGCAGGATATTAGTTTCTCAAATAAAAAAAAAAAAAGACACTGAAAAGTCTGTGCTGCCAGATAGCCTGAAGACAAGACTCAAATAAAATGAAAGAAGGTCTTAGCGGTTGATAGCAACCCTTTGCACAGGATCTGAACCTTCACAAGGTCATACAGTTATAAACTGTTTAATATGTATATAGTTCCATTTGAATTGCTGACAATTTTATAACTGTGACCGTTTAAAAAAAAAAAAAAAAAACTCAGCAGGTGGAGATGGTGTCCGTTATGTTTATTTTAATAATTGTACTGACAGTCTGTTTGTAACTGAACTCAGTTTCCTGTTTATCCATGAGTCTGTGGATATTTCGCATTGGGTTTGAGGTTATACAGAGCAAGTGAAAGCTTAGCGTAACAATATATTTATTGTTACTCTATATCTGTCTCTCATTTCCTGTTGTTTTAATCAAATGTGGATAGATTAGGTCATCTGTTCATCTAGACAAAGCCAGTGCTAGCTGGGTAAAACTTAAAATACAGAACAGGTGTTACGTTAACCATATTCTGCTGTGTATCAATACATATTCAGTATGTATAATTTTCATAACTAAACCACTTTAATACAGATAGACAATAAAATTGCATATGTCATAATAGCAATTCAAAATATATGTATATATTTTAAAAGCTTCAGCTAGTGTATAATGCAGCCTCTGCTTTTTAGACAAGGCTGTTTTAAGATATTTGGTAGATTCTCAATTTCAACATACAAACTCAGACTTATAGGTTTAAATTGTATCCATCAATAAAAACAAAGTACTAGCACTAGAGAAGACTGTCTACTAAGAATCTCCAAGACCCACAATTTCAAATGTAGCACCCTGATCAGGAATGATTAGTTGAGACTCTACAGCTGAATTGACTGATCAGGACTAAAATAATTGTTCAGTAAAACTGAGCAAGAAACAACTGCAGGAAGCAATATTCTAATCATTGTTCTGATAGTTTCTTACTAGTTTCATACCATTAGAATGATTGCTTCTGCACTCTTATTTAAGGGCACTAAACAAGGCACTAAAACAACTCCTGGCAACCCAGATCTTTTGGATATCATATTTAAATGTGATATTGTTCATTAATTTGCACTTAATGAAGAAACATGTGTATCTTCTCAAAAACATAAAAATATAACTTAAGCACTTAACGTGCTTATGTGTTTGATTCCTGTCACCTGCTAGTTTGTTATTGTCACACCAGCAGCCAGTGTGATAGCCCTTTAAAACTTCATTTGTTCTCTTATTAGATTGCTACCACTGCATAAGACCAGGGGCAATGCTGGCCTTCGGTCTAAGTGTCAGACTGTTTTGTTGAATGCAGGTCAATGAAGAGGTGGTGTTTGATTTTACTGTGCTCACTTATTGATTCCACAGAACAAGGCGTTGTCTCTGAGGGTTTCCTGTTTATTTGTGTGGGTTCAGGTAGAGCACACATTCTAATGTCATTTCAGAAACTCTAAATACAACACTAATAATAAGAAGACATTTCATGATAGTAAAACAATATGCTGTAAAATATTCAGCTATCCATATTCTCATTCCTTGGGCAGTTTTGGCACTGTAAATGCAGCCTTTCATAAGAGCAGAAGTCTAGCCTAGGGGTGTGTATACTGATTGCCAAAAAGGCAGCTTTGAGGTGTTAAATGACTGAGTTACTGAATGTTGTAGGAACTTTCAATGTCCAGCCTTTCATAAAGGCTTCCTTTAATGGCAAGCTTGTCTGACTGCCATGTTCAAATTTCAGAACGCAATGCATTGGCAGGCCTGTGTTCCATTTCTGTTTGCTCACTGGTTTCACCAACAGGATCTGGAATGGATTTATACCATGTGAGGCACGCAAAGCTATTGGCATACTAGGTTAGGAAGGCATTGCTCTGTCTCAAAACTGCAGCACAGATGAAGTTAATTGTTCAGTGCAGAAATACAAGAAATACTCACCCCAGTTATATCGGGGTTTATCCATTTTAAAGCAATATGGTGACCTGGATTTTCAACTTTAACAGGTTATTTTAAGTTAAATATCATTATTTAATGGAGATGGTATATGAAAATAAATTTTCCTTAAATATGCCTTTTCATTACAACACAGTGAAATAGGGCATGGTGCATCATAATGAGAATACAGTTTAACAGTATGATTGAAAGTGGAATGCTGCAATGAATACATAAATAACAATGTACCAAATGCTAGCTGATTTTAATCAATATAATGGACGTCAGCTTCATTTCTGTCGTGCGAGAGCCCATCTTCGTCACAGCAACTGTGTCTGGGCTGTGTGATACATACTGCTTTGTCACCTGCTAATGCACGTTCTCTGATTCAGCACCATGCCCTGAATTTTTTAGATGTAATCGTAGTACTCCTGTGACAGAAGTGACAGTCAATCTAATTTCAATGTCAGTAATCTTTGGTATTGATGCAGGAAAGAGCAGAGACATTTCTAGTCACAGTCGCAGGAACTAGGATATACAGCAACCTACAATACATTTACAAAAGCCTACAGTATTTACAAGTAATGATACCAGTCCTAAAACAATTTGCATTGAACATGTTTAACCAAAAAATCATACCTGTGCACATAAACACCATACTTAACAGATGTGCACTATTCAACTGAATAGTACAAGGCACCTGCATAATTAACAAAAGCAGACTAACTGAAAAGCAATTCATCAAATAAACCTCATGCTTCACTAACAAAGCATTTGAAGTGCAGTGACAGCAAAAACAAGAACTTTGTTACATGAGCCCAATAAGCAAACAGCTACTGTAATGTGCTCCAAATCCCATTCCAGCTGTGACCCTTTTCAGACTGGGAGTCAAATTAAATAAAGCTCTTAGCGGGAGGAAACAACTTCGAGGGGAATTGGAGGGTGTCTGACCTGTATTCGCATTTGTAAGGGACAGTGTAGTTAACATATTAGCAACAGTCTCGTGATACCCATCTAAGTGCTGACCAAGCCCAGAGTGGTTCGATTCTGAGGTCTGATAGCAGTGTGACAACTCAGAATGGTTATTCAGCAGTGTGCTGTATCAGGTGTCATTGTTCTTCACTTTTCATCAGAAATAAATAAATAAATGGGATGGAAAGAAGACTCATATTGCAGAGCAGTTTAGCCCATTCCAGGTTTTATTATGAGCTTGATTAACCCCAGGGTATAGGTATCAAGCTCAGGTGTGTCTTATTAAACTCCTACTAAAACCAGTAATGGGTGAAACTGCTATGCAATGGGAGTCTTATTTCCATCCCTATTTATATATATATATATATATATATATATATATATATATATATATATATATATATATATATATATATATATATATATAAAGCGGGTATTTCCTTGCCTCTCTCAGGATATTTTCAACAGTACTCTGGACCACAGAGATGTTTCAAACAGGGCGGTGCCTGTATTTTTTTAAATTAATTTACAAAACACAAAATAAACAAAAGAAAAGCCTACTCCACAAAAAAGTGCTAACTAAACATATACATGTTTTTTTTACTATGACCGGACAGCTACATCGTTAAGTATTAAATACCTCTTCAGGTCTGAAAACACAGAGGCTTCACAAAGACCTTAGCTCACGCTGATAGCCTACAAACATTTCAGATCTGTTCTTTACATCTGCCTGCTTAATCACAGGCAGGTGTTTCTAATTAAATCATATCCAGGTGTAATTCACTCCTGTGGTATTCTGGAGGGTGTAGTCCCATTATCCTCCAGGACTACACTTTCCCTCCCTTGCTCTGCCACGATGCATAGTTATTGCTCCACTGCACAGTTGTTCTGCCTGTCACTTGGCAACCCACCAGGGCTCACCCAGTTCAGCCTCATCCTGTCCTCAATTTCATACTCACTCACCAGCTATTTATTGGGTATTTCACCTGGAACCCTTCCAGCTTTCCACTCTCCTTATTTACACTTCTGTGCAAGTCTGTTTTAACTACCAGTACAACACTCGAAGTAAAGATTGCCATGCACAGTTTACTTTGCTGTACTGTATTTCTTATTTTTAATTTAGCTTTTTTCCATTTCTACCTTGGTTTCACTGTTCTGTAAATTGCCTTGGGAAAGTGCTATATAGTTCTCTGTCAAGTTTGTGGTTGCCAGAGGTTAGGATTCCATATGTCCAGAGGTTATAATGGAGTAGCTCTTTGAAACCCACACACACACACACACACACACATATATATATATATATATATATATATATATATATATAGAGAATATAGAGAGAGAGAGAGAGAGAGAGAGAGAGAGAGAGAGAGAGAGAGAGAGAGAGAGAGAGAGAGGTTGTAGAGATTGAAGAATGTTCAGTGTAAATATTGATTACGCAGAAGGAAAAGAATGTAGGGATAGGCCGTGTAATGAAACTCCTCCTAGCAGCTCTTTTACAGCTTGTTAAGTATAACGGATGTTCTCTTCAACTTTTATACACCCTTCAAGATAATGCTTTTTGGCATTTCATAATTTGCTCTTCATTAAAAAATCATTAAAAATCTGGTAGAAAAAAAAAAATATTATTTTGAAGGTCCAAGGATGCATCGTTTCATTAGTGTCCAGTGCAGGTGGTGGTGTATTATAAATCATAACAGAATATTTTCATTACAGCCAGGGAGTAATGTGAAAAAAGGGGGTTATGTTTGGACTGCTGATTTAGTAAATGTCCTGAATGAGAATTCAAAACACAAAGGGTTCTACCCAGCAGGATACAGGTGTGTCCTGTGCCAATGCTGTGAGGAACAAACAGAATGGCTCTGTTACACTGCTTGACCCAGCCTGCAGTGCAGAATGTGTACCTGTGCTAGAAACTGTAGATCCGAGTTTCGGTAACCCAATAAGCCTGGGAAAGAAAACCAGCCTAGGAGTGTTCTTGTGCTCCGTTAACTCTTTGTGAACAGCCGTTACTCTCACATCTGCCATCCGCATGGCTGCTATTAATAACTGCAGCAATGTAGCTTAGAACAAAGCCAGATGGGATTAACCCTTTCAATACCTCAGGGACTTCTAATTTAGGCACATGTCTCGGGTTCCACATAACACTACTTCAGCCAATCAAATACCTGCTTTCTACAAATAACAAAATTTTGTAATAACCCCTTTATAATAAAAATGGCTAATAAATTTTGCAATAATAATGAATCTAAGCATCATTATATAGGTGTGCGGTGTATATTAGAGTTTTTAGTGTGTGTGTTGTTTTATAGTTGCTAATTGAATTAATCTCTGCAGTGGCGTCTGTAAAACTCTCAGCAGTAAACCTTATTGCAGTCCTGAGGCACAGAACCTCACACAGATTTTTATTCTAGTAAATGAAGTAAGTGCTCCAGGGTCCTTGCGGTAGCCACCAGAGAATAAACAAAGGAAAGGTTAACTCCTCACTGAGGTAAGGTGTGCTAGTTGTAAATGACAGCTATGTATTTCCCATTTTCCCTGAGGCAATGAAATGTAATTTGAAACACACACCGAGACACATACATTAGATATCCATGTACATTGAAAAAACACACAGTATCACTTTTCTATTTGGTGTAGCTCCCTTTGAAAATCATTGAAACGAAAAAGACGAAGTTTGTTAAAGTGGCTGATTTAAATATAAGCAGTTTAATCCTGCTTGTGTTTTTAATTCCCGCAGGTACAATTTATTACCCCTCTTTTAATTAAACACAATAAAAAATATATATAATAGAAAAACAGACACCATATGATATGAAATTGCCTACAAAAAAAAGTAAAATATACTGAATTTCTTAAATTCATGATAGATTCAATGAAGACAGGCGTTAGGAATAAGCATTGTGGCATTTATACTCAAACACTGCCCCCTGCTGTTAGTAAAGCTTTACTTCGTTATCATTTGAATTCAACAAGAACTGGTTCTTAACTGGTATGTATGTATTTATTTATTTATTTATTTTTATAAAAACATAAAAAAAAATAAAAAAAAAACACTTTCTACAATACTATGTTTAGTTAAAAAGTGGCTGTTTAGGATTTCTATACACACCTGTCCTAATCAGCTGCCACTCCCCTCAAGCTAAAGAGCAAACCAACAATAAATATCTAACACAGAAATTAGACTGCAGTCTAACTGTAGCCAGCTGTATGCACTTTCAAGTGGATAATGTTTTGCACTTTTACCACCATGTTGATAATTCTTAGCTCATCGCATCGATGAATGAATGACTAGCACTGACTCTCTCCTTTTTACACGAGTAACTTCCTCTAGAGTTAAAAATAATCTGTCCAGGGGTCAGGAGCTCCTGGTCACTCAGCATGTGGGTACCATGGGAAACCATCGGATATCCTCTGTCATGTAACTGTGACTACGATCCACTTGTAACCATGGCAAATCTACACAAGAGAACATAATACTGCAGTAAAACGAGGGTTTATTTTTTTGTTTAAAGAAAATCCTGTTTTGAGTCATTCTTCACGTGTTCAACCAATGGCACAAATATTTCTTTTTAAGGGGAATACCGAATAATCAGGGGGAAATAATACATTGTCACAAGATCTCAGAGCACTCTCCTTTGTCAGCAAATTGTGGTTGGTAATCATGTTGTAGTAAAGTATGTGTTTGTGTACTTCACTGTCTCTGTTGGACTCTAAACACTCTATACAAACTTCATGAATTAGCTGTTGGATACATGACAGAGTAAGAAAACATTGACAAGACACAGCTGTGGAGTGTGATGTTAAAACTCAAAATGGTGTTTACTCATTTCTCATAAACAGCAACTAGCTTTTACTGTAGTGTGCTGTTCATGGAGAAACCTGGTTCAGCTCGTTATCAAATACAGCCCATGCATACTGTATGTGCGAGGGGCGATGTGCTGTTGTGGAAAAATTGATCCTTCTCTATCCAACAGCTTAAGAATGGCACTATGCTGCTGAGGATGGTAAACCATTGGAACGCTTAGACACATTCACTGAGTAATCCTTTATACATCTTTAATAAAAATAAACCTTATAAAAATATGAAGCATCCATGCAAGTATAAGAAACATATGCTACTGTATCCTCATACTAAATAAGGCATTATTGTTTGTCTACTTGACTTTCTTAAACTTTTACTTAAATAAATTGAACTCATATTCCAATGCTAACCATTCTAACTCAGAAAAAAATATATAGATATAATTTTAGTCAAGTGCCAGCAATGTGAGGTTTGTGTTTGCACATTGTGGAGACAGGGCCTATCCCTATAACTGGTACTGTAGTGCTGCTGTGGGAATCAATGTAAACCACCCAGAGCATTTATTAAAGTATGTGACCATTGTGCATGCGAGATGTTGAGTCACTTTGTGGTTGCATGTCGACACAGCCCATCAAGAATGTGACCCCTCACAGAGATGGAGCTGACCAACCCAGTCAGCTGCTCTGCAGTTAATAGTTCTGCTTTTCTTGTTATGTGAGTGAATTCTTACTCTGCAGTCTCTTCTGAGTTCAGAAATACCATCCTTTGAGTGGATGAGGTGTGTTGCATGTCATGTGCGCACCATGGGAGAATACTTCCTGTTAGCTACATTCACTCTCAAATGAAGTCATGACTGTCATCTCTGTTACCATGACAACTCCAGGACCAACAACTATTTCTATAATAATAATAATAATAATAATAATAATAATAATAATAATAATAATGTCATCTACCTTATACTGTAAATCGTCACCAGTATAATTCATGAATACAATACTGCAATTGTATGAGACACTTTTTTATAGTGCAGTTAAACTGGAGACTTTAGTTATTATTAAAATATCAGCTGCACTTATAGGTATTTTCTGTAAAATGTTATTAGTAAATCAATTCCACCATTTGAGAGAAAAAAATTGTTCTGCTCCCTTGTGAAATTTTTAAATTTCAAGCAATGTTGCTTAAGAGGTATATAAAAACAATTTTCTTTGTTTACGGCCACACCACCCTGAGAACACCCAATGTCGTTTGATTTTAGAAGCTAAGCAAGGTCAGGGCTGGTTAGTACTTGGATGGGATTTTGCCTGGGAATACCAGGTCCTGTAAGCTTTTGCCTCTGCTGAGCAGTAGGTGGTGTATTTTCCCCTTACAGTTTTGTGTCATGAATATATATTATATATATATATATATATATATATATATATATATATATATATATATATATATGTAATTGTCTTTCAGTTTTTTATATAGTTTGTTCCAGTACTTATCAACAGTTTTTTAACATTGAAATATGCCATGTTGGAGTCATCACAATCTATTGCTATAATTATTTTGTTCTGAACAAACACCGGCAAACAAGGAGACTGTTTTTTTTAGCTTTAAATTGTCTTATTAAAGGGTTTAAAAAGAATATGTGTTGAAGGTGTTCTGAATAAGTATTTGTTTACTGAGATTAGTGATACACTAATGACCACACATTCTTCTATATACAATGAAGTTTAATCAATCCAATTATATATAGTAATGAAGGAGTATGTTGAACAAAATGCCAACCCTCAAGACAGTGTTTTCTGGGGTCCATTGTTCTAAATATGGAATACAGACACCTTCAGGGTGTTGCCTGGTAGCTTTGAATTATGTTCTTTCACATACCTCACTTTTTGATAAAGTGAGTGTTGGGGTGTTGTTCTAAGCACCCCTTCAATTACAACGTCTTGTTCTGTGTGTGTGTGTTTTTTTTTTCAAAAAATATTTTAAAACAATAATGTTAAACAAAAACATTTTTTATGAAAATAAGGCCTTGCTTATTACTTTAGGCGCATTGTCATCTTTGGTGACCTCTAGAGTTAGGAGGTATTTTAGTGTAGCTTCTATTCACTGCCATTATGTCATTTTACAAAATTACAAACTGGAGGGACGCACATTTGAAATTGTCAGTTAATTGGAATCCCATTTTAAATGCTTAAACCATTTTACCTACACAGATATTCATTGATGCATTACTTTTATTTTCATATATATATATATATATATATATATATATATATATATATATATATATATATATATATATATATATATATATGTGTGTGTGTGTGTGTGTGTGTGTATGTTGTCATAATAACCTCATGTGTCCAATGGTAGCCTGATGGAAGTGACAAGGAGCTGATTTATGAAGGGGTTCTGTAAGCTGTCTCACTGAATTAATAGCTCATCAGATCGTTATGGCAGGGAGTGATTTGTTTGTCTGCTGCGTTCACTCTGATAAGGCTGTCCCACAGCTCTGCCTTTGAGAGCTCCTTGACAGGAACAGGTAAGCTACAGCGCTCCCTTTGAGGGCTCCTTGACAGGAACAGATAAGCTGATTTGTTTAATTTGCACTCTGTAACCAACACACAGTTTTCCCGTCAAAGTCAGTAACTAAATCCATTAGCTGCATTTTCGCTGGGGACAAACAATGCCATTTGATGGACTAATTCAGGAAAAACTCATCATTTAGATGCAAAAGTGCAAAACCAAATCATGAGAATCACGCAACAGGTAAATACCTTTGTAGTGCATTTGTACTGTAGGCAAATTCTTTGTTGTTAATCTGATAGCATATTTAAATGACTGAGGACTGTACATTTTACTTTGGCTACACAGTTGAATTTGTGATTATTTTCTATATTTTCTTTTTTACATATATTTGTTCTAGTTTCTTCGCGCTGTTTCTCGGAAGCCACTGAAGACTGTAAAGTATCTTGATTTATCCCAATGTCGCATCAGTAAGTGATTTTATTATTTTTGTTTTAATAGTTATAAGGCAAGGTTGTGCTCATCTGGATTCTGCGTTTTTTTAAAGAATCTTTTCTGATATTTGAGTACCAATATCGAAATGTGTTCTTTATATCAACAATTGAATTACATGCATATTGCCCTCTGCAACTCAATTGTTAATGTGAAGAATACATTTTTGATACCACAATTCAGTTGTTGATATCAAGAATACATTCTGATATTGGTAATTTAATTATTGATATTAAGAATCACATTTATTTTTTTAATTTAAAAAATACAATTCTTGATATGAGCATTAAAGTTGTTTGCCTCTGTGAAAAATTATACACAGAAGCCAGCATGTCACAACTCTTGTTAGAATAACTTCATGAAAGTCATATGTGGTGCATATTTATACAACTATTAGTAATGAAGCTTACATTATACAAACACTTGCTGTTCAGTTTTATTATGTTGTTGGCAAGAAATAATAATAACTCTGTTCATTTATAATTATTTTGTATAAATGAATCTAATAATGGTGTTTGGTTAACTTGACTTGTATCTTTTGCAAGGTAGAGGGCGCTATTTGACTAGAAACTGGTATTTCACAGATTAGCACAGAATATTACTACTGTGATATATCAAATACAACTTACTTCCAATGACATTTCAAGCAGAAAACCAAGTGGCCTACTAGCAGTACCTTGTTTGGCCGATAAGAAGGAGCTTGGCCATGCATCAGACAGTGATTGATTTAGTTCTCTCGTCTACTCATCTTTAAACGTACCCTTTATTATAGATCAGGGGTGTCAAACTCAGTTCCTGTCTTCTGGCTTTTGTTCTCAAGTACTTAATTAGTCTATTTGATTAATTGGGCACATTTAACACTTCTCCCCAGGCTTCAAAATGTTTCAGAGGTAGGGTTCCTTGAATCAAGTGAATTTTGTAAACCATAAACTGTAAAACACTTTGAAAAATATTAGATATGCCTAATTGAACAAATAATTAGCTCAATTATGTTAACTGAGAGCTTAAGTTGGAATGAAAACTAGAAGACCCTACGACCCTCGAGGACTGGCGTTCGACACCTCTGTTGATGCTGGAATACCCACTATCCCTCTTCGCATAACAGCATCCTATAATTTAGACCTTTATAAGGAAGTAACCAGATCACAGAATGGGAATTAGCATTAGCAGTAACATGTGATGCTGAAGCCAAATGAAATACTTTGCAGTATTTTTTGGTTGCTGGCTTCAGCTGGAAAACAACCAGACTGCCATCACTGCTGCAGCAAGATCTCTCAATCAGATTTATAATAGGACTGAGCAGCTGGAAGAAGGGGTTAGCTTGTGCCAAGAGCTGCTGGCCTCCCACTTCTTAAAAGTATCCCGGCCAACAGCCCTGGCCAGAAACACTTGGACATGGTGGAGAACTAGCTTTGCAGTGTTACGAAACTAATCCTTAAGCATTTCTGTCACTTCATGTCTGATAACTGGTCAACTGGCCTGGTTTTCAAAGCTTGTTGCTTTAGTTGAACTACCGGTATTGAAGTATTTCTTCATAAATAATTTTAGAAGATTCATAAAATGCTTCATGTCCTTCACTTGAACACCATAGTTTTAGCTGTGACACATTAACCTAGTTTTGAAATATTAAATGTGAGTACACTCATTTAAAATAGTAATGGAACTTACTGGAAGCATGTGTAGCTACTTTTTCTTCAATGTTTTGTAGCATGTATTGTACTTAAGTGTTGTTTGTTTAATAAAC
This sequence comes from Polyodon spathula, assembly GCF_017654505.1. Lineage (NCBI taxonomy): Eukaryota > Metazoa > Chordata > Actinopteri > Acipenseriformes > Polyodontidae > Polyodon > Polyodon spathula. The sequence continues at coordinate 28,227,216 of NC_054551.1, forward strand.
AATCGGAATATACAGGTGTGATTGCAGGCCTGGGTTGGTGTGCGAGCCTGCAGACTCTCATCCTGTCTGGCAATAGCATCACAGAGGTGGAGAGCCTAGAGTGCTGCCCACAGCTCTGGAGACTAGACCTGAGCAACAACAGGGTGAGTATCTGAGGTGAGGCTACAGAGCTATTTATTGATTTCAGTGAGCACCAGCGACCTGCCATACCTGCAAAATACCATTTTTTTCTATAAGATCAAAATATTAATATTTCCAATGGGCATTAGTTGTCTTAGTGGTGTCTTAAATTACAGAATTTGTTTTGGAAAGCTGATGCCAGAGAGCTGAGCTTTTGCAGTTGTCGTGGTAAGAAATAAACAATAATACACGTTACTGGGACACATATCGTCCATACGAATCCTGAAACATCAGTGTTCTGTGTTATGGTAAATTATGGTTCTGTTTTCCATATATGTGCTGCATCTGCGCCTTCCTTACAAATCTTGCTTTTTGAAAGTTGTCTGTCATGTGACTGTCAACAAAGAAACTGTAATAATCTATGTGTTAAGCTCTCTAAAGTTTAAAATATAAAAGCACATCACAGTGGGTGTGCCAGGTGGATCTGGCCTGTTTGATACAGGAGATTTGCTCAAGCACATAATTACTCCCAGACATTGTTATTTTCGTAACGACGTCTCTGGTTTCTGTTTCAGATTCAGGGTCTGGGTGGCCTCAGTAAATTCATGGCACTGGGAACCCTGGACCTGTCCCACAACTTGTTGGCCTGGCAGGAGTTGGAGAAAATCCGACACCTGCAAATCCTAGATCTGCGGCTGTACGGGAACAGCAAGCTGGAGCGTGACCCACATTGTGAGCCACGAAGCTTCAAAGCTCATTTAGGAAAATTCTAAGTTTAGCACAGCTAGTAATATTAACTGGGATTCTACAAGCACATCATTGGTAGTACCATGGTATCTGCAGATGAATCTAAACAAATCATGTATTTACTATTTGTTATTTATGTGACCCTATGATTTCTCTTCAGTAATGATTTCCCTCCAAATAAAACTTTAATTGAACTGGGTCTTGTGAAAGCAGGGTTGTGGGTATTCATTGACAGACTCAGGAATTAACTTTGCAATGCCGTGAAGGCACCCAAGAGTTATTTACAGTATGTACAAACTTTTTTTCTTGTTGCAGTTGTAATTACATGTTGCTGTCATTAATGTACCAGCAATGGTAGCACTTGGAGCAGGGTAGAGCAGAGAAAACCATGAGACTGTACAGCTCATGGGCACATATACACAGTGGGAAAAACACTGCTAATAAAATACAGTTGCCTATAGGTGGCCGAGCGCTGTTCCCACTAAAAAGGGAGGTTGTGCTCTAGGAACCTTCTTTAACACTCAGGTATTCTTGGGAGATTTCAAATCCCTATAATAAACAGTATAAGCAAGGCCCGGTTTTCACACACGGTGGCCTGTGATTCGTTTGGCTACTCATGAGGTTTCCTTTGTTTCCTTTGTTCCTTTGTCACAAAGACCAATATGCTCTGGCTAATCAGCCCTGAGGTTGTGTTAGTGGTTCCCTTTTATAGCGTGACTCTCCGCCAGGACACACCCATTAGCCAGTCAGTAAACCGTAGCCACCCAATCCGCGGCCTCGATTCCCTGTAAAATAAACATAGTGTCACAGGTCCAGCTCTCTCCTTCACGTATGCTTCAGATAAGCCAGTGACGGTACTTTGTCACTGTTACAGGCCTTTAGTGTGCTTTGACTTCATACTTCCTTGACTGCTTTGGTGAAGGAGACATTTTAGCCTCATTAATTCCCACTCAGTTCCATTTTCTTCAATATAAATGTTTTCACAGACCGCCTCCATGTGGTAGACTGTGTATCGAATGCCTGGATGGTTGATGGCCATTTTGTCTCCTCCAATGAGAGGCTTCAGATTGCTCTGTTTTTTCAAGATTCAGCTTTGACTGAGCATCCTGTGGTAGGTATAGCAAGATGACATGTGCACCACACACATAAGAACAAGAGTTATCCAAACTTAGACCCTTGAGGTCTGAGCCAAATCCTTAACAGCTGCATTGGTTTACAATAGTTCTTAATTCACTCTTGCCTGACAAAAAAGTTTAACAACTTATGTGGCACAGTAGCCAACTTTTTTTTTTTTTTTTTTTCCTGAAACCTGATAATATTGTGAATATGTTGTGAAACTGTATTGCACAAAGCAGAGAATAGCTGAAACTTAGAACTTAGTAATTCACATAAGCACTGACAGCACAAATAGTATTGCTGTTGTTTCACAGAGGCATAAGCTTGGGAAAGATCAATTCATCCCGACCCACAGAAAGAACCTGGCTCACACCTGTCCTTATGGAGAAAGAGTAAGTGCTGTTTCAGTCTTTATAGAACACAAATCTAATTGGATATGTGTACAGCCCAAGATGACCTAAATAATTATGAAAGATTCAGGACATTGAACTTGTTCTTTGTGGAATACAGGATTATTTGTTTTAAGCTATAAAAGCTACAAATGGATTATCCAGGGAAACTTTCCATGTAAACCTTTTCGTTTATCTAAAAATGAGGAAGTTAGGAAATAAAACACACAAAAAACCACCAACAACATGTTCTTATATCTGTGACTTATTGAAACTTTACTAATATTCAATTTTATTAATATAAGTGACAATGCTAAAGAATTCCATGTGTGTCGTCTACAGTTTACTGTTTGATTATGCACACACATACAAAAAAAAATAACATTAAACATGTGTTGCTTTTTATTTTATTAACAGACTCTGCACTTTATGAAAAGATTCCCTTTCAAAGAGACACAAAATGTGGGTAAGTAGAATTTTCAGTAATCCTTAAAGAGCAAAATCAAAACGTATGTGCTGCTTTTTGTATTGCAGGCAGTCCTCTTTAAAACATGACAACGACAACATGTTTTTGCAGTGATCAGAGTGTTGATTTATTTCCAGAAACAGACAAACGAAGATTGAAGTACCTGGCTTTCAACCTGCAGGAGGATTTTGTGCTTGAGTTATTCTATATGGAAAGGTACAGTAGGTCGTTCCATTGCTACTCTGCATGGACAGGCCATTTGCATTTCCCTTTATCGAACACAAGCACATGCATGTGTTTTCTTGTTAAAATGGTGCACAGTTTCCAAAGTTGTGTTATATTCTATTACCAATAACAGTGTGTTTGCAACAAGATCAGAAAATTAAAAATACTTGAAGTTTAACAAAGCAGTCTCTAAATGGGGACCATGACTACAACAACCAGGATCAAATATTTGTTTGCTTTTTTTATCTCTCTTATTTACAGGTTTCTGCTTAGTCAAGACCTATTTAGCTAAGAAGTAACTGCTACAGATAAATCTTGTTGTCCTTGTTTACTATCACTCATTGTATCAAATATGCACTGAATGCTCGCTTTCATTTATTGTTCTAATGTCTAGTGGGCTTGGAAATGAAAAAACAAGAGGTTCATTTTCACAGTGTTATCATCAAGACAAGTCACATTTGTATGTTGATGTTGGAATGTTCTATGTTCACTATATGTGGCTCAACATCAGGGTCAAATATCACTCCCAGATTTCTTATTTGAAAACTGATTGATAATCACTTTAACAATAGGGTACTGTAAGTCGTCATTATGGACTGCAACCTGGTTGAAGAGTCACTGGTAAAGGGTAAATGTCGTTTTTTGATTCCCAAACTGTACAGAACCCCCCACTGCCAAACCCCACCCCCAAACTGTACAGAACCCCCCACTGCCAAACCCCACCCCCACCACCCTTACCGTTTGACGTCTACTTAAACTCCCCAGCATCACGCTGTCAGTTCCTTATAATGAGCAGGCCTCTCTCATTGTCAGTGCTGGATGTATTTGTGAGGCTGGGAGTGTGTGGTTCTTTCAGAAGCCAGGCTGTTCTCATACAAACAAAGCCAGACCTCTGAATTTTAATGAAAAAGTTTGCAGACAGTGAGGCTCAAATAGAATGTCTGTGTGTGTGTGTGTGTGTGTGTGTGTGTGTGTGTGTGTGTGTGTGTGTGTGTGTGTGTGTGTGTGTGTGTGTGTGTGTGTGTGTATTTTCTACAAAGTTTTCTCTGCTAATCTCAGGCCTGCTTGACTGACAGGACATGCAGCCTTCCCCTGAACAGTGCACGGACTGACTACCCCGTTCTCTTCCCACTCAATGGAATGTTTACAGAGAGTTTTACAAGGCAGTTGATTTTTTTTTTCGATCCCAGCCTTAAGCCTCTTGTGAAAATGTCTTATTATCCCTTTTGTAAAAATGTTTTAGTGACTGGAGCCTGTGGCCCAAAGAAGGATTATGGAAGACTTGCTTTTCAAAGATAAAAACATGCTGAAAGCCCCTGACAGTGTAACATGTCCCCTTCTGCTACATTTATAAACCACGCTGAGCCCCGACCCCCTTTCCTTTAGCGTAAAAATGTGCCTGTAAAAATATGCAGGGTATTTAATAGATATTGGTAACGCTTTCCATTAATAACAATGAAACATATATGAAATGCTACCATATAAGTAGTTTAATTCATATTAAATGTGAAAAAAGTAAACATTAAAATAATGTTGCTATCAACACACAATATGTTCATGTTGACACTGTCACAATGAATTATTGTTGAATTTGTGGTTTAATATGAATAAGTGTGGATTGACTAATTTATTAAAAGTTTATTTCTATACATTCATTAGTTAATTACTTAGTTCTGTATTAAAAAATAAAATAAATAAATTAATTGCTGTTGCTAAATATCTGGGTAATTGGGTAGGTGTAAACCCCCCATTTTGAACAACTACATATTTAACAGGTAATTTAACTGTACAACATAGTCAACTGACTGTAGAAGTTTATAATTTTTAGGAATGAGACAAGGAGGTGGGAGGGAGGAGGGGTGTGATAGGGCAGGCATCAGTGGCTATCATGTGATGCCCAAAATGTCTCTTTAAGAACAGGGATGTTGGGGCTCTTACAGAAAGCTAAATTGAAACATCTTGAAGGCATGACACAAAGGTTTTGTTTCTGCTTCGGACTGCTTCAGCCATAATTGGAAAAAAAAGCAAGACTTGCAAGAGCGGACCTATCAGGAGCAGATTTTAATATCGCTCACTGGCATGGAGGCTTGTCAAAACCCCCCCCTGGGAACACAGCGACAACAAATTAGTCTGCTTTTATGTGCGGGCAGAGGGACGACACTTGGACAGGCGCGAGATTGTCCACCCGGGTTCCCATGAACCTCTCCTAACCTCCCCTTTCAGCCTAGAAGGAAGCGGCCATTGTGCCAGCACCTGTTTCTGTGGAAATTGGTAAAATGATGGCTTTGTTAGGCCGTTGTCTGGGAGACGAGAAAGAGGAGGGATTATAAGTAGAGGAGGTCATAGAAGAGCAATAAACGGACAGAGATAAGAAATAGGTTGAGAACAGCACCAGGGATGAGCAGCTCTAGTAGCTGTCTGAATTGCCTTTTTACTGTTGTGCTGTTTTTGCACTCGAGCTTTATTATTCGAAAAGGGTCGGTGCCAGAGAGTGACTACAAGTTATTATTGTGTGCTTTTAGTTTTTTTTCTAGATTTAGAATTTATTTGTCCATTTGGGTCCAGTCACCTCAGTAGAAAGATTCACAGATATAGCCTAAAACACGCCTTTTTAGGTATGTTTTATATTTAACTCATAGCCTGAATAAGTTAACAGAGAAAAAGTACTTCTAGAGAAATTTTGATATTTGCTTATAATTTCCTCCCCAAAATTTCCAAAAATACTTCTTATATAAAAAAAAAAAAAGTACATGAATTAGGCCCTGTACTGGGTTTTGAATTCATATGAAAAAATATTATGATATTCTATAGTACAGCCAAAAACTTCAACACTCATATATTCATGTGGTTTGGGGAATTATAATATTTTGGCAGTGAATATTGTATAAATTATAGCTAAGCATCACATACGCAGCAGTTATTCAATCCTTGGGGCTCAGATAACGGTTTTATATATTATACATTTGCTCATCTATTATGGGAGAGATGAAAAGCAGGTGCTGTCAAAACTCAATCTGTTGCATCCATTAACATGGCCTGGCTTCTGTGAACTCCAGTGTTCTCTTCCCTTATAGAAGTGAGCTGGAGGAGACGATCTCAGGCTCCTTGCTGGAATTGATGACAGCTAGAGACAAGGAGAGAAACAAGTGCAACATGCTGCTGTTGATTCTGATGGTAAATTCTGTTCCAGAATACTGGCACTCTTATTTAATTTGGGCTATTGTAACAAGACAGAACCAGCTGCCTCGCACACCACAAGAGAGTGTATAACCACTATGCAAAGAGCTATGCTCCTCTGCGTTCGTGGTTAAAAGTGTTGAACCTCATTTCATGACAGGGAACAGAATCTATAATGGCTGTGCTTCATACTTTTGCAAGCTTGGAAAATAGATGTAAAGTCTTTAAATGCAATGCTCAAAAAAACACTAAGTAAGAAAGAAGTTATGGCCAAATATATAGTTATGGCTAAAAGTTTTGCATCACCCTATATAATTAATAATTTTGCTTCATAAAGTCAAATGAAAGCTGCTGAATAATATTACATTAACATATATAATTACATAACGCTTTACATTTTTCCATATACTTAACGAAAAACTGACCAAAAAATGTTTGACATTTCGAAAACTAATATGAAATACTGTAATACTGTTATGGCATCCGGTAGACTTTTGCGATCTCATTTTGTAGTTTCTTTGATAACATAATGTTAAATAAAAGATCTAAATTATGTTCAAATTGTTTATTTTTTTTTATTTGTTGTTATGTCTCAATCCTGAAATTAAATGATGCCAAACGTTTGTCTTAGCTGTGGTACCCAGGTGTGGGATGAGCTTGTCAGAGAGAATCTCTTTAAACATGAACTGCGATCATTTGAGTGCTCACCAGTAATTTCTCTGAGCACCAGGGCTATATACAACAGCATCCAATGGAGCTGTCCATTTACAATGACATGAATGCATGTATGCATGGCTGGGCATTGTCAAGGCAAGAGTCAATGGCAGAATCTGTTGGTTTTTGTTTATATATACTCAGGAATATATGTCCCCAAGTTTTGGAGTGCTATATGTATTTTCATACATAGTATTTAATTTGATAGCATGTTTATGGACATGGTGGTTTAAAAGCTTTACATGTAATCCCCAATGTCAGCTGAAAATGTATTAAATTGTTAATGCTGCCATGGTTTAAATGTGAAGAAGAGGTAGAATATCAATGGCATATGGCAATGAATATGAGGTAATTTAGAAATGGAATAAACATCTTAAAGTGTTTAAATCTGTGTTCAAATAATCAGTGGTTTTCATGTCAACGACACAAAAAGAGTGGATTAATTTCACCAATTGACCACTTAATGTTGTTTATCCCTTACATAATAGCTGGTGCTAATGGCAAGTTGTCCTCTATTGTGAACAGGCCACCCTGGAGTTCTCCCTCCCACTGGAGCTGATTCAAGACACTCTGAGGATCACCAATCTAAGCAAGATTGGGTAAAGGTCTTAATTGATCTTACTATATACTGCACACTATAAATAAGTAGTACCAAAACACACATCATATCCTGGTCTGTGTATACTAACATGGTTTATATTGTGACTTCAATGCTTTTTTACCTCTGAATCACAGCAGTAAGTTCATGTGTGATGAACCACCCATTATCTCCAAGACAGCTGCCAAATGCCTAGCCATAAGAAATTGTATATACTGTCCAACGACCTTATCCTCAAATTAAGTGTGTGATAATCTAGAACTTTTTTATTGTCCTGGTTTATTGATATTAGCTCTTTTCTTCTTGAATTTTGATATTAGTTCACTGGACATGCCAGTGTTTGTATTGTTTTTTTTTTTTTTTTCTCACTGCCTTTTTTGATTGGGATATTTAGGAATGCTTTCACCCCTGACCTGTTCCTGCTGACCCCTGGACAAAGGGTCAACATTGTGGCTCTGCTGGTGGGAGCAGTCAAGCTGGACAAGGACAGTAAACAGGTGACAGGCTCACTGATGTTCATTAGTGTCCAATAATAATTAGTATTAACAAAAAAAACAACACAACTTTCTAGACACATTCTGTGTATTTAGCACATACATATCAATCGTAAATAAAATCTAGGTTTCTTTAGACAGCTTGACATTTATACAGCTATAAGAAATACAGCATTGATTTTCTGGGATAACAACCAACTATGATGTGTCCAATCAAATAGCAGGCAATAATTCAATCAGGCTTATCTTTCAAATAGTGTAGTCATAACTGAACTGTTTGATAGCAAGAACTCAAAAAGCAACCAGTGGGGACTGACTTTTATACATGACAGAAATAGTTTGATATTTAGGGTGCACTTTATATAGTTGTGATTAATACTATAATGGGGACTGTCTTCCATGGTCACTTTAAGGAAGGTGAAGGCAGCTTCCAATGGACAGATTGCATCCAGGGAGCGATTAACCCAGCTTACCCCTTTAGTGCAGTAAAATCAGCTGAATCAAATGCTCCAATGTAATTCACTGTACAGGTGTTGTTAATGTGATTGGATTGGATATCTAGAAATATCTCTCAAACAGTTCCAGTCAGTTGGAACTTGCTCTTCAATAGCTATGGATAAATACTAAAAATACTGTACCTATCAGTATTGCAAACTGCTATGCCTCAGCAAATATTTACTTGTGGTTGACAGGCAAGAACTTTCGCCCCTGTATGCAAGCCTGTAAAGACGTATCTGTGCTTTTCCTGTACCAGAGCACTGCATGTAAACAATATTATAAACTGCAAACAAACTCTTGTTTGTTTGTTTTTTTTAATCTTATTTATTCACTTCTTACTGAGCATTGCACCAGAATTCCGGGATGTGAACTGATCTGTGAAAACCTGTAGGACTTTGTGACGTGTTCAAATCCTACATATCAACACACCGTTGTTAACTGTGTTAATGTTAGCATTTTTGTTCTGGGCCTGCTTGCGCAAAAGCAAACTTTTGTGGAGTAATTTCTGTAACTGCCCATAAAAAATGTTATGTTTATAATATGTCTCAATTTTGATCAATTTGAATTATGTCTCAAAATAAATCAATTCAATTATGTCTCAAAATAGAGAAATGCCACTATAACTTTATGTTGACTTACTACCACCAGGTGGCACTCACTGATAATGATTTTCAGCATGGTTCAGTGGCCCGTGGTTGAAGAGTGGAGATATACTTGACATTTTTCTGACATTTGAGGCACCAGTGTTAATATACGGTACTACAACATGCATAGAGCTTTCAAGTTAATTCCACAGAATACCAGTATTTTTCACATGGGTGATTTGTATTTTCACCTTAATCTGTGGTCTTAGCCAGTTGAAGTTAGTAATGCAAAGCACTGGGTCAAGTTTACTAAGCTTGTTCCAGTGGATGTTTGTAAAGGTTCAAAATAAAAGTGCATAAAAAGTGAAGCAAATCCAGAAGGTAATTTTACATTTGTGTCAGTCATAGAAATGTCAAATGAGTTGTTGAGGCTTCTAGGAAAATAACTGTCAATTTATACTTAAATGACAGCTGTGTGAAGCAGCCCACATGGTAAAACTATAATGTGGACTCATCTGCGACTTGATATGGGCTGGTACCTGGTGAGGCCAAACATTGTCAATAAGAGGAAAGATTTATTCTTAAATAGTACAAATATTACCAGCTTACACAGGGTAATTGTGTTATTTCAGTAAACCTCTTCTTATTAAAGTTTGTGCTGCGGAGACTTCTATCAAAGCAGGCTGTGCTGGGTTTACCACCAAATGCCTGTGAGCTTTTGTTGTCGCTGTAAAGCCTGCTTGTAATAACAAGCGCATCGTTTGACCTCTAATCTTGGTGCTTGACCTTGGCTTAGGGATGTGCAGCTGGTACATCTGTTTCACATTTCAGTTCATCGTGACAGGTGGCCACCCTTCATCTGCTTTCATAGACTTTCATATCCCGTCTACACTCAGCCTTTAGAGGTGCAGAGTATTGTAACCCCTGTCTCCTCATTTATTTATTTAGATTTTCTGATTTATTTATTTTGATTTTGCTGAAATAGTGGCCTCTAATGGTAAACACTATAAGAATTCAAAATAAGTGTTTTTTTTCAAAACTTAGTAACAAACTACACACTGCATGGAGGAGAAGCCATTGATATATACCAATAATGGCCCTCCACAGATGATTTACATAATTTCATTAGTCTGTTTATTAAGTACTATATGTCATGTCCTCCACAACTGATACCGTGGGTGCTGTTCTCAGGATGGAAGCATATACGACCAGCTGTTCCTGTGTCTGTACTTCCTGCTTACGGAACTGATCAAAGGAGGCGTGTGCGATCAAAGGAACCCACAGCTGCTTGTCAGGAAGTGCAGAAACTCCAGGTATGCCTTTCAGTATCACAGTCAATTATATGAGAAAGGGTTCTATTCCTCCATGTTACTGTGGGCTATAGGTTTCTATCACCCCTAAGTGTGTTATCTAGTATCTACCGTTCACCCATCACCCATCTCCACATGTTTTTTCAGTCACAAACGGTTCCAGACTTTGCTGGCCTCAGAGGTAGCTGTTCTGTTTGCGGCTGTCCCCGCATTTTACACCTTCATCAGGAGCGACTGCAGAGTGGCACAGCTTCTCACACTGGCCACGGGGGATCATTGTGCAGCTGAGAAGGTTGCTCTCATGATGCAGAGGAGCGCCAGTCAGCAGGTACACAATTTTAATTTCTTTTTTCCTATGTGGAGAAGTAACCTTTTCATGTTAAATGAATCAACTCTTCTCTTTACCACTTAGTAAATATCAATTTGAATATAGGATTGGGATTTTTTAGTTATACTAGTAATATAATTTTTTTTGTGTGTGTGTGTTTGGACAAACACAGCTTATATCTGTTTCTTACTATCTTACAGCAAGGCACAGGGCAGGCTGTGGAGCTTGTCTCAGAGTACATCACCCGCCAGATCCAGGAGTCTCACAGCAGCCGGCGTCACCTCAGTGCCAACCCCTCCCACAGCATCCAGGAATCCTTCATCCTCTCTGTGAGTACAGCTCAGTGAATTTGTGTGGCTCAGAGCGTGCTGAACAGAGCACGCTGGGCTCACAATGTAAAAAGAAAACAGTATTACAGCTACATTAATAATAGGCTTGGAGAGCTGTTTGGATGCTTGAGTTAGGCTTTGGGATGAATGGCTGATACGCAAGAGGTGCAAAATAGAACACAATTCAGTGAGTGAAACAGCACTGTTTCCTTTTTCTTGCAGGCCAGAAACGTGTTGCCCCGTAGATCTTTCTCTGCCATTCTCCAGTCCAGTGAAACATTACATCAGGGGTTAGTAGTATCAATATTTTGACATGAATAGAAGACTTCTGGTGTTCTCCATCTTCTCCATCTCCATCTTCTCCATTTTCTCCATTTTGACGCTTGTGCTTTGGCTCTCAGAGTCACTAGAAGTGGCTGCTTTCTTACAGGATCAGAAACATGGTAAGAATTGAAATTAAGCTTCTTTTTCCAGAATTCGGAACTCAACGTGGATGAAAACAAAGGCTTGGAGTCAGTTTTCTGGACCTGCAGATCACGTCATTATGCCAGGTACCATTGCTTAATGTCTTCCTGTAACAATGCTGAGAGAACCGTGGAAACTGACCTCGAGGTATGAGTATATTAGTAACAGTGATGAAATTATTTACTTGGAACTTCTGTCGTTAATTAACCAGATAAGTGTTTGAAAGCAAACAATCTTGTAAAAAGAGTTAACTATATCTTGTTGGTAATTAGTTTTCAAACTGGAAAAAAAAAAAAACTGTATTGATTTGTTTTCAGAGTTAGGAGATATAGTTCTTCTTGGACAGCACAATGTGGGACGAATCCTTGCACTCCCTGAACCCAGCCTTGCACACATTCAAATGGATACTGTTGCAGGTAGGCAGGCAGGCACCAATTTGCTTATTATTCTTTCCAATCTGCTTTGCGTTTTCAATAGGTGGAGGATCCTTGTTCCACAGATTTAGGGTCATTTTGTATCCTGTCATTTCTGGTTAAGCTCAAGAGGAGCTGTGGAGGATGAAGCTGGTGATTGCAATGAAATGTTAATGTGAAATAGCAAATATATTGACAGAAAACCACCAAGAACACAAAAAAAGTTAAGGCGACAGTAGAAACTAAGATGTGATTTGTATTTGCTGAGTGTTCTGTCTCAGAAGGGGAAAGTGCTTCTAAATGAGCATCAAACATGACATCCCATTACTGCAGGTGATGTTTGGTGGTATCATCCAGGTACTGTCGAGGACTTAAATCAGTGCTGAGATATGTGGGAATTTTAAAGAAAGCAAAGAAAATAAACCCGTATTGATGTGCGTACATCAATAAATAAAATGTTTTTTGTTTAAATCTTTCCTTCTTCAACAGCACCCAATGGCTCTCTGGTGGTGCACAGAGGCAGACACATAGACGAACACTACTGTTATGTGGATCTGACCCTGCTGGAGTGGGATGGGAGGCTGGGATACTGGAAGCCCAAAGGATCTTCTGGGGACAGGTAGGGCATTTCCTCTGTGGTGTACCAGCCCTGGGACACAAATACATTTCTCACAGTGATAGAAAAGCCTGCATATCACTGAAAATTGGAAATTGGACAAATATGTGAATTTAATTATTTCCCATCAGAATCACCCACCATGATACAACCAAAGAAGTTGATACTGTAATCCCAGTCTGCTCAATGGAAGGTAGGAAATTGATCCTCAAGAAATTGATATTTTGCCCCAATAAATAGTCTGTGTTGCTTTAGCTTGTTTCTTTTTCCTTCATCAGTAGTTTTTTTTTTTTTTTTTTTTTTTTTGTGGAACTTTCAAAGTTTTTTTGTTATTTTTAAAAACAGGCAACTATAAAGAGGACTTGCCATCTAAATGTCCCAAGGGAGTTGCAACCACCCTATTAAAAATGGCTGACACTGAGAGGCCTAGCTCAGTTTCTATGACAACTGAGCCTTCAGCCTCCAAGAAAACAGAAAATGGAATGACAGAGGTATGGTAGTGATCTGTTCTATTACTTCTCTGGAGGGAGCACCATATTTCCTCTTGTACTGTACAGAGTATCACCATTACAGCACTAATGTGTTTATGCCAGTGTCTTCCTAACATTACCACCACCCTTCCCAGTCTCATCATCTAGGCTCCTTGTCTGCATCTTTCAAAGTGAAAGAGGATAGTGATCTGAACCCAACAGTCCCTTTTAACAGTGACAGTGACCCAGCAGCGTCGACATCCACAGAGAGAGCACTGGACTTGACTGCAGAACATGAAATAGTGAGAGTTATATTGTATTTTCCATAACTAAATGTTATGCATTTCACTTCCGTAACCATTTTTGGTTATGTGACACTGTCATTTGTCACAAAATCAAACATGTGATTTGATTGCAAGCCATATATATCCTGCTGGCACATTAAGATCCTGCTTGTATTTGTACTAAATCCACAGGGGCCAGGACAAGAAAAACAGTCTTTAGGAAACTCCATTGAACAAGCTGAGCAGGAGGCAAAAGACAGGTATAAAGATTTTAGTGGAGTGTTTTCGATAATCATGATAAAACTTTCATGCTAAGTTTGTAAAATTGATTTTACCGATGTATTTTTAGTGTCTTATTAGCTTTTGCCATTTCATTTTCAATATATCTTTCTTAAATCTTATATTTCTTTCTTTTGAGCTATATTCATTGTTGCAAAGAATCCAGTCTTCATGCTTTGTTGAACAATTTAAACATTCATAATCAGTCAATGAATCAATCTTTATTTTATATAGTGCCTTTCACAGTGGACCACCATCACAAAGCACTTTACAAAATGCAGTAACAACAAGAAAATCCATAATACTTGAAATACAGAGAAATGCATAAAACGTGATATACATTAAAAAAAAAAAAAAAAAAAAAAAAAATAATACATTAAATACAGTGGAATAAATAATAAAGTGTATCACGATACATGCTGTTGTGTAACATGCCCCTGATGGGGGCTGGGGGTTTATTTGCAATTCTATTGTCCGTCCGCATTAAGCAACTTGCATAACTAGCTTTCCTATAAAACAGTGAAACCTGGGTGGGCAAAGGTTTTGTGTGACGGATGCTGATATTAAAAGTTTGCAGGAGCTATGTGGTTCATAAATCAGACTTTATGGGAAGTCTGAAGACATCTTGGACCACAGGAATCTATGTGAAAAGCCAACCTTGCCTCAAGTGCCTCTGTATTTATGAACTTTTCTCCATATGAGGCTTTACAGTTAAATAAAGGTCAAATAATGGGCTTTCATCTTGTGCTTATCAATCTCCAGACATGTGGAATAACGCCCACATGTATAAATAAATATCCTTCTTTTGAAAGATGAATCTTATTGGCAACTGCCCCTTTGGACTGCAAAATTGTTCTCAGCTAGTCACTCTGCTGCAAAATAAGGTTACTGTCCTGAACCCACTTTGAGTATATTTGGCTATACCTCTGGATGTTCGCTGCCACAGTATTGAACAGCCTTATCACTGAAGTTCATTTCAATAGTTTATGCTGTTTGTTTCTGTACACAGTTCTCATATATCTATTCTGTTAATTGGACCATCATACTGTGTGTCCCTCTTTGCTAGCTGTTTCCTCATCAATGACCTTAACAAGGCTACAGAGGACCATGGGTTACTGGAACAGGGGGACAGCAGGCCACCAAGCCCCAAGAAGAAGATAAACTTCAACCACAAGGTCAGCAAAGAAAGGTGGCCTTGCTGCTTTTTAATCAAGTTCGTTATATATATCTATCTATATATATATATATATATATATATATATATATATATATATATATAAGCGCTCAGCTTTACATAATGTGAATTCTACATAAGAATAACAAAGACAATTTTACTATGACCAAGTTTATGATATTATCTATTTCGTTGTGATTTTAGTGTACCATTACACATCTAATTACTGCCCCATAGGTGACTGTCATTCCTGATTCTGAAACAAATTCTTGTGTCACTGGAAGGAGCAAGCAGTTGAGAGCAAAGAGTGCAAGAAGGTGCCTCTTTTTATTTTACAGCTGTATATTTTTTTAGGACATTGAGATGTATGCTTGGCTTTTGAATATTTTTTATTTAAAGTTGTGGGCTGGGTATTCTGAAATCTTTAAATCCTGTCATTTATATTCTACAAACCAACAAATAAAGAAATGTATAAATAACTGAAGGGATTATTGCTATCATCCTTATAATCTGTGCCCTGTTTTCTCATAGAAGGATACCCGGTGTTTTCCACAAAGTTCCTGTAATGGACACTTTTTCAGCTGATGAAGGGGAGCTCTCCTATAGGCCAGAGAGTAGCTCATCCTACCAGGCACGATGCATTGAAGCATGGAGACAAGTCCCTCCAGGAACCCCCTTGGAAACAAGCTTCCTCTCAAAAAGTACCTGCTAAGTACTAGATTTTCCTATTCAGAGTTTTGTTCTTTTTCTGAATTTTTCAGAATGCTTTAAGACATGTGTCTCTCTCATATTTCTCTGACGACAAGTAAAACCACCAGACCTACCTGAATTGTTTTTATTCTCTTTCAAAATAACCCCCCTTAAGTTCAGTGTACTTGGTCCACTGCTTCTTATAGTCCATGCATAATTGGAGGAAACACATTAGATTTGAAATGATTCCTAACCCTCCACATTGCACCATAATCAGATAACTTTCAAGTTATGAAGAATGATTAAGGTGAAATGAGTTTGTCTTCGCCAACATCTAAAGGAGTGGTACACAGACCTGTATTAGATAGTCCTGTAAAACAAGTATATTATTACTTCCTGTGTTGTAGATGACAGGTCCTGGTCGCACCACCATGCTCCCAAAAGCACCCCACGGGTTAGAGGTCACTGCACATCGGCGACCATCCAGTCCGCCAATGAGTGGTTAGCCAGAGGCCAGCACATTTCCTCGCAGCATGCTTTGCCTAGACTGCCCAAGCCAGTCTATCTCATCGGATTGCTGCAGGACACAACAGAGGTCAGAAAGAAACTGTTCACCAGATCCCAGCAGAGGCGTTCCACCTTACTGAGGTCTCAGTCTCTGCTGTTGACACCCCAGCCACAACAAGGTAACCTTCAAAACAACGATGTGTGAGGGTGTTGTTGCTGTAGATATGACATGTACCCAATTTGCACTTTTCTTACAATCCCTTAATCTGGCCAGAGGTTGCAACAGGACACAGAGAGAAATAAACAGGCTATTTTAATAGTTCTGCACCTTATATACCACACATTTCCACAAGGAACTCCAGTAAAATTGAATTAAGTTCAATTAAGTTATTAAAGTAAACACACTCTGTGGGCAGCTTTTTCCTTTGTGAATCGGATCAAGGTAAATAAAGATACAGTGGTTGTTCTTGTCACTTTAAGCCAAGCAGCTTACAGAAATGCTTCCCCTTCTGTTTTTTGTCTTTTAAAGAGCAGAGACAGCATGTGCTTACTGGGCTGTCTGAGAATAAATCAAAGAAGTAGTAAGGGCCTCGCTACCATCTTTGTTCACTAAAACTGTCTGGGCCTGGTCTGGCTCTTTGTGAAAGAGCGACAGCTTACAGCCGAGGGCCTACAGAAGAGGTACTCAGGCCCTCATGTGGGGGGTGGCGGGGGTGTTTTGCAGTACCAAAGAGCACTTATAGCATAGCTGGGGCTCAACCGAAGTCCACTTTAAAAGTGGCCTCTATTGTTTCACGCTGAGAAGCATTGTGCTGCCAATGTAAAGGAAATTTATTTAGCATGCCAGTGCGCTCTAGGGGTTCCTTGGTGCCATAGGGATCAAATAAAACTTAACCCCTTCACCCAAGCTTCCATCTCCGAAATTAGCATTGTCATATATTCAGGTATCCACACAAAATTGAAATAGTCATTATTTTTTCAAAGCTACAGGAAACATTATTAGGAACAGTAGGCCAGCTATGGACTGGTTATTCTGTTAATGTTTATGTCTGTATTTTAAATGACCAGGGCATTATGTGTGAGGTTTGTGCAATGCTCCACAGTGCTGATTTCCAGAAATTGACACAAGCGGTACAGAGTTTCTAGCCACTTTTCTAAGGGAGCCAAGCTCTGTTTCAGTTCTTGGCTGTGAACAGAGGGTTGCCAGTCTGTACACCAACACAAGAACTTCAGTAATAAAAGGAAACTGTTCAAATACCAGGATAGTTACAGTGTGGGTGAAAAGAATCCTTCTGTTTGATTCCAGGCAGGTCCCACAGAAAGGTTCTGGATTTTGGCTTATCAGTGAAAACTGCGTCGCTGGAATCGCTTCACTCCACCCACCTGAGATGAAAGCAAGCAAGACAATTTTGAGCCACGGGGGCATTGTTTGCTTTAGTTTTAGAAGCGCATGGGCCCCTCTGGACAGCTGTTTTCATTGTCACTGTGATGCTTTTCATCTACAACTTCTGTACAAGGGATATTTGTAAAATAAAGTTTATACAGTATTTAAAAAAAAAAAACAGTTTTTCATTTTTACTTTGGGTACATTCTCTTCTTACTCATAAAAGGGGCCTATTAAGTGTGCAGATATTACTCGGAAGGAACTAAATCAGATTATACATCTAGTTTACTGATTATCTTCACGGAATTTATAGGCGGTTGCAGTGATGGTAAATCCAATATAAATACAATGGTTAGTGCCATTTAAGTTTTCTATGTTGGAGATAAAGAGACCACTTTAGTTATAATATTTCTAACATATATATTTTTTTTATATTACACCTAAAGCTCAGGCCCAAATAACTGTATACTGTATTAAATAAAGATTCAGAGATAAAGATAAAGAGTTCATTTTGAGTTTAAGGTGAACGTTTTGAACAGATGGTGTTACTAAGCCACACCTATCAGTCATGATGAATTTTAGGTGTACAGAGCACTCCTGTCCGGCAAACCGCTTAGACCTTTTTGAAGTTAGCAAGGATGGACACAAAGGAGCCTATAAACTTGGACTTCAAAAACACTTTTGACAAAATGCAACATGAAAGACTACATAAGAACATAAAAACATAGGAAGTAGAGAGTACTATATCAGTGGGCTACATCAATTGTTTCCTATTTGCATGGGATAGTTAACAAACTTGTCAACTTTGCAAAATTTGAAGTTTATATGCCAGTCACAAAAATGTAGGATACATGCACCAAATGTGCAGTATAGCACTGAAACAGACACACCAACATAAAGACCTTGGTGTTGTAATAGACTCGTCGCTGTCTGCAACCAGGCAGTGTTGGGAAGCAATCAAAAAGGCAAACTGAATGCTTGGGTATATACCCAAAAGTGTCGAGTACAAGTGATGAGGTTGTATCTGGTGAGACCACACTGTACCAAAGAAACACTGGGGCCCTGGAAAGAGTCTAACAAAGACTAATCCCAGGATTTAAAGGAACGAGCTATGAGGATAGTCTAAAAGAACTGAATATATTCGGTCCAGAACAAAGACAAATTAGGGGAGACATGATTGAAGTCTTTAAATTCTTAAAAAGGAGTTGACATAGTTAACTTTATCCTCCTGCTCACTGGTAAATCCATCTCAGTTAAATATGT
The DNA here is from genome assembly GCF_017654505.1 of Polyodon spathula. Taxonomy (NCBI): domain Eukaryota; kingdom Metazoa; phylum Chordata; class Actinopteri; order Acipenseriformes; family Polyodontidae; genus Polyodon; species Polyodon spathula. The sequence continues at coordinate 28,245,856 of NC_054551.1, forward strand.
GAGCAGGAGGATGATGGGAAATGTAGTTCCAAGAGGTCCATATGGGTACATGTGAAGCCATCTTGAGGCAGGAAATGCAATTTAGAAGTTTAAAAAAGTGGTCAAAATGTAATAATAATAATAATAACATTTTTTGTAACAATACACACACCTTACGTAAACAGTTATAGCAACACATGGGGGCACAATAAAATAAAAAAAGGTTCTTATGTACCCTTTAAGTGCAGTACAGAAACCTGGACCAGAGGACACAGTTAAGTTAGGCTAGACAGAGGGAAAAATAATTCTTTACACAGAGAGTGGTGAGGGTATGGAATGGGCTATCCAGTCTCGTTGTGAGGCAAAATCACTTGAATCCTTTAAGACCCAACTTTATAAAGTTTTGAGATTAATCAGCTACAAGGAACCAGACTAACTGAAATATGACGAATGGCCGGCCAACTCTTATTCTTTTATGTTCTTTTAACTTCTTTCAGTAGATGGCGCCAAATCTCCCGATTTTCAAGGTATCGTCTGTTTGTGGTACAAGGTTACAATATAGCAGGTCCTTATGATCAACATGTTATCACTAAATTAGATTGTAAACCTTTCTTAACAAACAATGACCAAGGATATAAAAACTGCAAATGGACCCAAGCAAAAATAAGACTTCTCTATGGACTTCTATTAATTACTGTTTTGTCCTGCACGTTATAACATACAATAAATCATTATCAGCATTGCTTTCCAAGTGTATTGTATCTTTTAATAAATTCACACTTTAATCTCTGAATGGTCTGTCCCAGTCATTTCGAAGGAGACCCTGTTGGTTACAGTGTTGTTAAACTGGAGACTTTTTCTTCCATTTTCCTGTTCTTTTCCACTACAGTTAATAAACTACAGTTTGTTTTCATATGGTTCATTTACCTTTGTTCTTAAATCATGAACAAATATTTTAATAAGGGCATCAGTCTTAAGCAGAGCTTACAAAAAAAATAGATACTGTTGCCTCGATTAAAAAAAAAAAAAGCATGCCATTGGTTTCTTGGCCCTGACCCAGTATGGTGTGTGAGGGGGCTAGTTAAGGATGATTTATTCCCACTGTGGGATTCACAGGATGGTTTCAGTTTAACAGATTTCCCAGAGCAACCGGAAGCTGCAACCAGCCGCCACAGCAAGGAATTCTCATTTCTGTGTCAGATTGCTTTAACCCCTTCCCACCTGGAGACCGCTGCAAAGGAATGTGTGTTATGTATGTATGTACATATATACGCATCTATTTTATTATTTGCTCATTTATTTGTTTGTTAATTGATTGGGATTTGTGCAGATGACCATTAAAAACTAGTAATTGGAACAACTTTGTTATATGATTTATACAATATGGATTAAACATAGTACACACACACAGGTTAATGATGATCACATTTGGGAACCTTACCAACTAGAACCTTACAATCGCCAACATAACATCAAATGTGCCAATAGAGGTTTTAATATTGTATACTTACTGTATACTTCAGCCCTCGCAATTATTCTTCAGAATATTTTCTACCTCTCTTTTTTACACTTGTGTATACAAATGTTTTTGTTGAGATAACGATAAGAATTGTAATTGCTTTTCTATATTTTTGTTGTTGTAAAATATGTATTTATATTAGTTTAAAATCAACACACGCTCATTTGTATAAAAGTGCAAACGGTACTGTAATCAGTATCATTTATAATGTATTATCTGTCAAACAAAACTAAACAAAGTTTGACATGGTGCAAGACACACGACCAAGCAGAAGACCAGAGAATCAGGGAATCCATCTATAGTTGTAATACAATGTGGTTTCCATTCAACAATAGGCTTGCCTTTCCCTTTCTATTTCAATATTATTTATTTCAACTTCATGGCAAATAAAATGCACAAGTAATCAGTGGAGACATGTTTTTGTGTATTCTAGGAAGGATGGCGCCTTGGTTGGCCAAAATGATCTTTTTTTGTTTTTTAACATTTATGTTGTTTTTAATATAAGATACTTTATTGCCCATTTTGGTTTTGGTTGAGTGTCAGGGTCTCTGTTTTCAATCATGCTCTGTTTTCACAGCTCACTGCTGGGCAAGCTTGGGGTATGCATTCCTGTCTCCAGAGGGGGCCTGCCAGGTACATCAGTAACTGCTTCCTGTCCCCACCCTTCAGACCCACCTCGCAGGCACACAACCCCCTCCCTGTGCACAACAGGGACCACACACAGGCCAAACCCTGAGCTGCAATGCGCACGCACACTGCCAAAAATGTCTGGAATATCATAAACATTTATTTGACCAGAAAGGTAAACTTTTTGACACAGACTGATAGAGAAAGTCTAATGTTTTTAGTGCTGTTCAGTACAAAAAAAAATGTATAACAGTATCTTCCTATTTACGTTTTTTTAGCTAATGTAGTTTTTAAACAAATTAATAGTTTCCTTGATAATAATAACAACATCTTTGAGAAATTTCAATCAGGATTTCACTCTAGCCATAGCACTGAGACTGCATTGGTCAAAGTGATGAATTATCTACTATGAGTGCAGACTCAAATTGTTTCTGTACTGATCCTTTTACTGTTCTAAATTGGTTCAACTCATATTTATCAAATAGACAATATTTTATTGCATTAGGAGAATCTATATCTGGATTAGCCTATATATCATGTGGCGTCCCTCAGGGCTCCATTATTGGTCCCATGTTATTCTCTTTATACATGATTCCACTGGGGAGATTATTCAGAAACATGGGATGAATTTTCTCAGCTATGCTGCTCAGATTTATATATTTGTTAAAGGTGACATAACAGCTATCAATGTCTTGTTCAAGTGTCTTGGTGATATTAGGAGCTGGATGTCTCTACATTGTTTACAGTTAAATCAGGATAAGACAGAATACCTACTTCTAGGCTCTTAGCAACATATGGAGTTGACAAACATTGATTTAGGTTTGTTTAACTCAAATGTAAAATCTGAGGTGAGAAACCTGGTGGTTATTTTTGACTGAACTTTGCTTTGAATCACATATTAAACATATTACTAGATTCTCTTTCTATCATTTAAGGAATATTGCTAAAGACCTTTTCTGTCCTTGGATGATGCTAAGAAATTAGTACATGCTTTTATTTTTTTCTAGATTAGATTACTGTAACGTTTTTATTTTCTGGACTTACATATCTTGCTCTATCACGCCTGCAGCTTGTGCAAAATGCAACTGCTAGAATGCTAACTAGAACAAAAAAGGGCTCACATTACGTCTGTGCTGGCATCATTGCATTGGCTTCCTGTGTGTTATAGGATTGATTTTAAAGTTTTATTTCTAGTATTTAAAGCATTGAATGACCAGACTACTCGAATGACATGTTAATTCCATACCAGCCAATACGCATTCTTAGCTCTGCTGGTGCTGGCCTCCTGTGTATTCTGAGGGTGAATGGTAAAAGGATGGGAGAGGCTGCTTTCTGTTTTAATGCTCCCACACTCTGGGACTCTATACCGTTGTCTATTAGATATTCACCCTCAATTGTTATTTTTAAATCTCGATTAAAAACATAATTTTATAATATTGCATTTTCTTAATATAACATGTTTTAGTTTTGAGTTTTGTTGTTGCTTTTAATAATTGTACTTTTTTGTTGTTTCTGTGTTTTATTCTGCTTGTAAAGCGCTTTGAGCTGTATTGCACATGAATTATTATTATTATTATTATTATTATTATTATTATTATTACATAGTAAATATGAAAAAAATGGTAACTACATTGGAACTGTAGGCTAATTTATGAAACTGTACATTGAAGGGTCAACCTTCTATTAAAAAGAGATAGATGTAGATCTACTCAGTATGTGAACATCAGTTATTTTGATGAATAGTTTGTTTAAGAGGCGCAACTTTTTTGGTAGCCTGATTTGCACAGAACCAGATCACCCACTATAATGAATGCTGTCTTGTATGTGCTGAAAATCAATGTAGATTTCAAATGGATATTGGGGGCTGGGTTGGGCTGGTCATGGCCCCTGAAAAAGAAAGCATTGCTTTTTTTTTTTTTACTTGGGCAGCCATGGCATGTGCCAGCTTTAAGGCTGCATTCAGTGAGTAAACCCTGTACCTGGATTAGTTAAAGTTTGGATAACATAGCTGTGGCTCAACTCATGGCTGATTTGCCCAACCTTAGTTTAAACTAATCCCTGTTCCATATGAAGACCTCACACAGTGCTGGGACCAAATCCAAATGACCTCCTGGGGTGCACTGAGGTTGGCATGCAGGTTTGGGAAATAAGGAATATCTCAATGCTTCCTCGCCAAATAATCCACATGGGTAGCATGCATGTTCTTGCTTAATCAGTGATTCAGATATCTGGAGGTTAGGGTTAGGGTTAGGGTTAGGGTTAGGGTTAGGGTTAGGGTTAGGGTTAGGGTTAGGGTTAGGGTTAGGGTTAGGGTTAGGTTTATTTAACTTCATTACAATAACGGTTGGGAATAATTACAACTTTATGGATTCAAAGGAGTTTTCTTTTTTTTTCCCTTTTTTTCCAACATCTACCTTCATTACAGGATATTTCCAAATTCTTCCATTTGGAAATTTGTAAGATGGAATTGCTTTTGATGGATGTACCACGTGGGAGGGCTATAATCGCATTGCAGGAAAATTAAACTGGTTGCTTGGTTCTCACTAATAGTTGGGAACTGAAACAAACACAGTTAAGGATTTCCTGAACATTTAAAAGCATATTCTACTTCATTTTGGAAGCAATTTTGCTTTAAAATATGCAGTACTTGAAGTGTCTATAGCATACTACCATACTGAAGTTCTACTTTTTATTAGGGGAAACAACAGTATTTAAATTCCACCTTTTCAGTTATAATAAATAATTTACAGTAATTTTCTTTAATATAGACAGACTTGGTCGCTTCCTTATTTAGAAACCAGTTTTTGTATTTGATGATTGTAGGCAGTAATGTGATCTGAACACTAGGGAAAGCTTTCTCAAGCAAGCGCAAGCTTCCATTCTGCAGGCAAACCAGAGGCAGGTGCTAAAACTACTGTAATATAAAGCAGTGGACTGTACAATGACAATACTTTTAGGAAGTGACTAGTATGAAAACAATATCAATTACATCTTAATCTTGATAATAATAATAATAATAATAATAATAATAATAATAATAATAATAATAATAAATAATAATAATAATAATAATATTATTATTATTATTATTATTATTATTATTCTGAGACAAAACAAATCATGGGGGAATTCCTTTTGCCTTTAGAGCAATTCTCATTTGTTAGAAAGTGATAGTTTCAGAAATCTTTCTGAAACATTTTGACCGCACAAAAAGCATGAAAATAAGATAGAGAGTTAAGGAATTTGGCCAAACCACTGCGCAAATGAAACAAATGGTCTTTTTTAATAATTTAATTTCTATGATTTGTTTTCTTCCTGTTATTTAATATTTTGTAAGTTATTATTAATAACACTAGCAGGCCGTATCTATTAAATATTATATACATCAATGAATCCTTTAGTATAACCAATTAATTTTGAATCCACAAGCACCTCAAGGTTGTGGATTGTGAAAAGCACTCCAGTGGCTTGTCATCTTGACAGACAGTGATTGGACAGTGTATGGACAATGGTTTGTTTCTGTTGTCCTCGCTGTTCCAGCCTGCCTGCTTGCCTGCCTGCCTGACTGGCCTGGTCTGGAAGACTGCACAGGATGTGTAGGAAGTCAAAGCACTGAGGCAGAGCGAGAGCTGCTGGAGCCTGGGGCTGCACACAAAACCATTCAATAGAGATGGGGGTGAGCCCTGCTCTGTACAGCAGCTCTATACAATCACAGGACTGTTGATTGGGGTTATTCTCCACTGTGGACATTCCTTTAGACGACAACTGACTAACTCTGTAGATTCACTAACAGTCAGACAGCCATATATTGTCACAAGAATGTGAAGCATCAAACTTACCTTACACAGCCACAGTAAGATGATGCTGAGGAACTTGTCCAACTATACATACTGGTATTGTATGTACTTTAGATGTCAGTCATAGTGAGCTCTACCTCTGACAGCTGTAATTTTGCTTTGATGGCTATGACTGGGGTTACCTGTTATTAACATACTTGTTGGTAGAATGGACAGGCTGGAGTCAGCAGCACAATAAAAGACTTTCACATCTAATCATTCCTCCCCTTAACCAGCTATCGATTATGTCAGTTGTATTTGGCATGGGATCCTAAAAACGCTCTTTTCTGGGTCATCCAGCTTTAATTAAAGCTTGTTAAGGTCCCCTTTTTAGCATTTTTATATTTCCCCCTTTGGCCCGAGGCCTAGGATTTATTTGCACTTGACTCTAAAGAGGATGTGACTTTTTTTCAGGCCAGCTGGAAGCCACCCGTAAGACCACAGGAAATTGGACACCCTGGGTAATGGCAGCTTGAGATCCCCAGGGCCTAATTTGTCAGACAGCATGACAATCTCCATCGGAAATGTAAAGATTATGTTCAAAATAAAAATAAAAACAATTCAAGCTCTAACATGATAATCCACACGATAACATGCCAACAAAAGATTGGGAGTGATGAAGTTTCAAGACAGCTGAGAAACAAACTCATCTGTCAAGGAGTTATACAATTTTTGTATGCACTGGAAATTGGACAGGTTCTTTTTTTTAAGGACATAAACATTTTTGAAAAATACAAACAAAAAAACTCCAAGCTAATAGGTTTTGTAACATGCCAGCAGGTGGCAAACATACCAAAGCCTTCTGCGTGTGAATCTTGAATGGCAATTCAAGGTCAACTGTGGAAATGAGGGGGCAGAGGGGATCATAAGAAACCATTCATTTCCTGTTTGTGGTGTTTTACAGGGGTTTGTTTCATTTTCCTTTTGAGGGTAAACATGATAAACTTCCTGGGGTGGGACGTGCACCATGTGGGAGGTTCCAAATTTGCATCAGTAAAGTTAAGGTATGAGATAGATAGCCAGTTTTGCCCACTGAGGCTTTGTGTTTCTATATACATCGTTTCGATAGTGTGTTGTTGGATTCCAGAGATTATTTGTTTTAGCAAAAAGAACAATTTGTGTGTAGACAATTCATTGACTTTAAATTGACTGTTTAGTTTTTTTAACCAACTCTTAGAGTGTCATTGTCTTATTTGTGTTTATTTGACAACTCCGGTAATTTAATTTAAAACACAGACAGAAATGTGATGCCGAGTCTGCAAGTCTCCTGGTTTATCAAAGCCAGTGAAAGTAGTGCGGCAATCAAAGGAGGTCCAGAGAATTTCCCCCTGTTGATTGATGACCTAAGAATCAAGGATAACAATATCAAAACCATGATTATGTTTAAAAAGACGTGGGAACAATAGAATTCAGGACAGTGATTCTTTAATGAAACAGAAATACAGTACAAGAGATTTTCTAGTTATTATTTAAATGCATCTTTTTGCTGTATTATTTATTTAGCAAACATTACCCAGTCTCTCTTTGAGAATCTCTCTGAGAGTCACTACAAAAATGGAAATGTAATTAGGCTCTATATCAGTCTTTGTAACTGCCAGCACACATGTTTCGAGCTTTGGTTTGGGAAGCAATAGGCACTGAGCTTGCGTACTGGTCTGTGGACAGAACTCTTGGCAATTGTCAGATCGCTTCAAAATATACAGTAGTGTGCACATTTATTAGAATACCCCAATGCATCTGTTGTTTTGATTTGCTGTGCACATGAACGCAAACCACTGGAACTGAATATCTTAGAAAATTGTCAAAATGAGCTGATGGTCTAATTTAATTGATGGCTTTAATAGGCCACACATGCAATTAATTTTAAACAGTAAGAGAAAGGGAATACATATCCATAAATGGTCAAATTTTAGAAGTATGTTACAACATGGAATCAAAATGGATTTAATTAGGAGTTTTTGCCGCTGATCCACACAAAAAAGTCCATAATGTCAAAGTGAAAAATAAAATCTACAAATTGTTCTAAATTAATTACAAATATAAAACAGAAAATAACTGATTGCATAAGAATTCACCCCCTTTGCTATGGCACACCTAAATAAGCTCTGGTGCAACCAATTGTCTTTAGAAGTCACATAATTAGTTGAATGGAGTCCACCTGTGTGCAATTAAGGTGTTTCATATGATTGCTTAAATATACTTGTCTCTGGGAGGTCCTACTGTTGGTTAGTACATTTCCTAACAAAAACTACATCATGAAGATGAAGGAACATTCAAAGCACATCTGGAATAAGGTTCTTCAAAATCACCAATCAGGGTTAGGATATAAGAACATTTCCAAGGCATTGAATATTCCCCGGAACACAGTAAAATCCATTATTAAGAAATGGAGAGAATATGGTACAACTGTGAATCTGTCTAGAGCAGGCCATCTTCAAAAACTGAGTATCTGGGTGAGAAGGGCACTAGTGAGGGATGCCACCAAGAGGCCTATGGCAACTCTAAAGGAGTTATAGTCTTCCACGGCTGAGCTGGGAGACACTGTGCATACGGCAACAATAGCCCGGGTGCTTTACAAAATTGGCCTTTTTGGGAGAGTGGCAACAAAGGGCATTGTTGAAAAAATCTCACATCAAATCTTGGCTAGAGTTTGCAAGAAGGCATGTGGGAGACTCTGAGACCAAGTGGAAGAAGATTCTATGGACTGATGAGACCAAAATAGAGATTTTGGCCTCAATGCTAAGTGCTATGTTTGTCGCAAGCCTAACACCGCACATCATCCTGAGAACACCATCCCTACTGTAGTGGTGGCAACATCATGCTATGGGGATGCTTCTCTGTGTCAGGGCCTCGAAAGCTTGTGAAGATAGAGGGCAAAATGGATGCAGCAAAGTACAGGGAAAACCTGCTGAAGTCTGCAAGAGACCTGGGACTTGAGAGAAGATTTATCTTCCAGCAGGACAATGACCCCAAACATACAGCCAAAGCCACACTGGAGTGGCTTAAAAACAAAAAGGTCAATGTCCTGTAGTGGCCCAGTCAAAGCCCGGACCTCAATCCAATTGAGAATATGTGGAAAGAGTTGAAAATTGCTGTTCAACAAAGGTCCCCATTCAACTTGACGGAGCTTGAGCAATTTTGCAAAGAAGAAAGGACAAAAATTGTAGTGTCCAGATGTGCAAAGCTGGTAGAGACTTATCCAAATAGACTCATGGCTGTAATTGCTGCCAAAGGTGCCTCTACAAAATATTGACTCAAGGGGGTGAATACTTATGCAATCAATTATTTTCTGTTTTGTATTTGTAATTAATTCAGAGAACTAAAGGTTTCAGTCTGGGGAGTCCCACACAAAAATCAGAGTATGTGTGAGGGAGCCTGTGTGTAGCCTGACTGTGGCTTGCCTTGTAGGGCACTCCAGCACAATGACAAGGCACTGAGGAGCTAGGATGAGGGTAAACCACATCTAGGACACCAAAACATGCCAGGCAGAAACCAAAGCACCCAGAGGGCAGCCAAAGCCCACACTGACCCAGCCCAAGCACCATGCTGGAGTGCCGTCTGCTGCCATTGGTGGCTAGACACATTCTGAAAGAGTGAAAGACAGTGAGGTTGGATACCTGTACTTATACATGCCAAAACACTGCACAAGTTCAATTACTGTATCTAATAATTGGAGGATGGAGGATCACCCTGTCAATCTGAGCAACACATACCAAGTAAACAAACATACAAATAACAGGTAAAAAGTAAATGGGGCCATTTTACATATGGCACCTTTTGAAGCAGAATATAAGCTTCTCTCTAAGTGAAGTTTTTTTCCCATTATTTCTCTTGTAGCAACATTACTGATCATTAATTGCAGTAATTCTTTAGTGTGACAATGGTTGTATTGACAGTTCGTGGGTTGCCCTGAAGTGCCAAACAGAGTGTACTAAAACAGTGCCCCCCCAAACAAACTACAAAAGACATTGTACCAGGGGTGTCACATAAATGCTTAAAAGCCCCTTCTGGAAGTGACTTGTCGATGATTCTAAACCTGTAACTAGACCATTTTCTGCCCATAAAGTGCCTGACCTTTTTTTAATCTTATAAAACAGGTCTGAACCATACAAATGAAGAGCCAACAAAGCCTCTAATTGGCAAATATCCTGGAGGTAGCCTGGAAAATTAAAGCATGATGCAGTGGGAACTCAGAGGGTTAATTATATCTCTTTTGTTACCATAGGCAAAATGTTAAAATCCCAGGCCTGGTGGCAAAATGACGTGAGCGAATAATGTATGAAATCTGAAGGAAAACAAGTGATATACAAGTAAATGCAGATCTTTGTGTGTCAGAGGTTGAAAGTATTGGGTGTAATTGAAGGTTACAGTGTGAAAGTAGTTGGAAAGGATAGGAACAATACTGTCTTCATCGGCATAGTAATAGCCATTTATAGCAAAAGGAAATATTTAAGACGACGAGGAACACTGTAAATTAGTCAGTCAGCCCCTCTGCCCTTGTTCCCTTCTGCGGTTTATGAGTTTGGTAGTTTATATGACCATAAATCATATGTTTGGTAGTTTATCTACTGTAAAAATAAATAAATAAATAAATAAAATAAACAGTGGCTATAGCATTTACTTGGAGAATATGTTGTATGTTCTTTGACCTGCAAGTATTTTCCTTTGGGCCAATGTGATTCTTCCCTGTGTGAGTCAGTTACAAAAGCACAGCAGGAAAATTAAGATTTTAGTGAAAATTATCTCAAGAAGTGAATTGCCACATAATGCAGGAACAACGTGCTGAATTACGATACACACAACACCATTGACCTGGAATTCTTTGTGGAATTACCTCCTTGGCTTGGGGTTAAGGTAAGGATAAGGGTTATTAAAGTAATCTTGTTATATTTGTGCATAGAGTGGCAATGACTAGGAGATGAAACCTCACAGCTTTAAAACAAGCTCTCTACCATTGCGCTAACAGAACCAGGCTCCTTCTAGTGGATCATCTCAGAATGCCAGAATTTTCTACTAAATGTATTGGTTCTCATGTTAGCTTTTGGCTGACCGCGCAGGTGTGAGATTTGGGGCGATCTGGGACCTCGCTCTATATGCTGGATCACATTGTGAGTTTTTGATAATGGCAAGCTGCTCTTGCCACAAACAATCTGGACTGAAGCCACACAGGGAGTTATGGGGATCATTAACCGGTGGGAATCCTACAAAGTGCCAAAAAAAGTGTACAACACATACAGCCAAAAATATCCACTCACCTGGATCAGAGGCCAGCTCAACAAGTGAGTGACACATTTATTTTTAACTTCCAGTTCAAGCACACATTCATTGATGCCAGAAAATCTTTTTTTGTGAGAAATAATAAAATTAAATAATAATGAAAAAAACACATTGAGCTCTAACAATTCTGGCATGGTGTTTTATATTCACTCTCCACTGTAATGATTAGCAGTTACACACCATTACTGTAGCTGTTACTACATTAAATACACTATTAATTGTGGGAGGAAGTGTTGCTGCAGTTTTGAATATCAGGCTGCATGTTTTAAGTGAATAAATAGTGTTGGTATAATATATGTTATACTTACTTTGTATGAAAGTTAACTCATTATTTATATACAGTTTATCAACTGACCAGTCATGCTGATTGAGAACTGAGATTTGTATGGGTCATTCTGTATTATGGTGAAATACTTTATCTAGCAGACAGAAAGTTGAATAACTCACTTACTATAGCTGTAACCTTTGGCAAACCTGCCTGAGTGTTACTAACAGTCTGGCACAGTCACCTGTCTGCACTGGTGATTAAGACTGGTGTAAAAAAATAAATCTATTTTATGTGGCTCTGATTCAGGCATGCTAGTAGTCAGTAACACATGTTGTCTCTGTCTATTGCAATTACTAACTCACTTACAAATGGGTGCTTTACAGATTTTTGGCCTTGCAGCTAAACATAAGGCTTTGTCTGATGACAGTCAGTAACACCTACAGGCAATCCTTAAACCTCTCCCACTATGCTGCTTGCTGCCAGCATCTCCTTTATGTGTTTTCCAGATGCAACATAAAAAGCATAACCCTCAGATTTATTACACGCTTGTCCTGACTTTCTTCCCTCTTCGGTGGTCTTTAATTGCAGTGGTGGCTGAATCATTCCCCATTCTATTGATTAAGCCTTCAAAAATCTTCTGAACCTCAACCCACATTTGGGCAGGTGGCTGTCGTGTAATAAGCTATTCACATGGGTAAGCATTTAAGTTTTATTTTATACACACACACACACACACACACACACACATATATATATATATATATATATATATATATATATATATATATATATATATATATATAGTAGAGTGAATACCACAAGTTGAACACGTTTTTATAACTTATGTCTGATTTGGCAGGACACCATTAGTTACAGTTAGTTACAATAAGGTAATCATAAGTCATTGTTTAGGAAGAAAGAAAAGAGAAAAGGGTATGATTCTGATTGGTGCAGATTTCGTCCCCCTCGTAACAAAGAATATGGCATACAAAGTATATGTGTTAGGCATCTTCTGTGTCATTTGTTCATTACAATCCTAGACACACAGCCAATGTTAATGCTTACTATGGACACATTAGTACAGTACTATGATTATTACATTGTTTTATTTATTATTTTACAAGTAAACACAACATCTGCTCAGCACAACTCACTGAGCATTAGCGGCAATGTCCTGGAATCTTATTGGACAGTTTATTGATGTTCAGTTCCATTTTGCTCCTCCCAAAATGTCCAACTTCCAGTCAACAGATGGCAGCATTACCAGCTGTGTATAACACTAGCTGTGGAGGGGAATCTTTTGTTTCTCATTTAAGAACCACTGGAATGTGTCCTAAAACCACATTGATTTCAATTACATTCCTTTTCTCTCTGTATTAATCCCAGAAAGATCTTAGAAGTCTCCCCAATGAATAAAACAGCCCATTTAGACTTCTAAACGCCCCAGGATTTATAACTTCAATAATGCTTTATGGTACATCCATATTGGGTATAACATGTTGACTGCCTTTATACAAATGTAAGAAAACAGGTCAGTGTTAACCACTGCAGAAAAAAAATCTGACACATTCGGTGGCTGAAGTGACATCGGATTTCAAAGTCTTGATTTCATTACAGACATGAAAAAGGAAAAGATAAAGCACACCACACTTAAAAACACAAAGCGGCTCCTGGAGTACTCTTAGGTAGAGTAACTTTGCAGTTGTAAAACAAAAAGCATTTGGACCAAAAGTCACTTTGCATGGGTACTGTAAACACAATTTCCACAGAGCTGGAACAGAGCTCGTCATATGTACTTTTAACCCGAGTGGACAACAGAAATAATATAGCAGATATTGCATCTGGATGCATTTATGAAGCAAATGCTACCAGTAATCACGATAACGCACAGGCACAGATTGTGCAAGGACGGATTCAGATACCACTGAGAGTGACTGTAATCAACATAAAATATTAAGGGATAGGTAACAAATAGATATACAAAATGATACTCAAAGCTACTTATAACTTATTATTTAAAAAAGGAAAAAATGATTAAATAACATTTAATCTGTCATTAATAATAATACAATTTCACTATTACACATTCAGTTCCCCATGAGCATTTATGAACCTTAAGGCCCATTAAAATCCTTAAATAGCTGTTTTTATTTTTGAAATGACTAGTTTCTCTAGCACATGTAAAATACAGTGCATTCTTAGATCAGACAGTACAATGTAGTGATTTAAACACATTTAGGTTTTCCAATCACCATCCTGCCTGGAATAGAACCTCCACTTGACAGCTATGCATGCCGGCAGGGCAGCTGGAGTAACAAGCTGTCCCTTTGAGCGCCACAAACAGAAACCACACTGTGCAATTTGTGCTCCGGCCGCACTGGAGCTCCAAGGGAGGCGGGCGGTCGGGGCCTAGGGCGTGCTCCATGGGTGGTCCGGCCGGTGAATGTTTATGATCCAAGCCAACCTAATCTAACTGGCTTGTTTAAGGGAATTGAAAATGATTTACAAGAGCTGCAGTGGCCAGCATAGGAAATAGAGAGAGAACTTTCAGTCTCTAGCAGCTTTCTGGAGCGGGGCTTTCTTACTTTCTGTCTCTCTTTCTCCTTTTTTTTTTAATTCTTCAGACAGACGAATGTTACTTAACATGGAGGCTGTCAAATACCAAACAATTACAATTGCCACGAGGGTAGTAGTTAAGCTGGGGCTCGGTGGATTTGCAATCGGATATGATGTATTTCACCTTTATTTTAAGAGATTTATTTGCCGTGAAAAGGATAAATGGAAAATTTTATTTCCAGGGAACATGAAGGCATTCAATGAAATTAAATATTATACATTATGTATGACCATTTTTTAAATCGGTAGTTTGTTACTGAAGGCACAGTTCCTACACTATTTTAAAATGTGCCATGGGATATTAATGTCACTACACAAGTCCTTGGTTTAACCTTTTGAAGACAGCATTTCCAGCTGCTTAGTCACCCCTGCCCATATGTTGGAAGTCTCCAGCTAAATACTTAAAAGGTCCATACTTCCAGAGATTCAATGAACTTTGCTATTGTTTAAATATGACTTTCTGAGATGCGCGTGCACTGTTATATGTTTTATTTTCATAACCTTGGTACACAAGGAGCCCTATTTTAATTATGGAATTAAGGCAAAGATATAAATTCCAACAACACTAGAAGAGTGCTGGCTGTTTGTGAAATGTTACTGTGTTTCAATAACATGAGTTGACTATTGGGAAAGGTGTACGTCTTTCTAGTACATTATATTTCCTTTTTATTTGAGATGAAGCCAGTTAAGAGACTGTAAATAGACTGCATCTATCAGCAGTGTGCCATACACAAAAATTAAAACCAGGAACATTTGACGAATTTGCCCTAATGAGGAGAAATGTGAGTCAGAGCCTCTGTCCTTGGTGTGTGCAACATATTCTTGGATTGTTAGCATTTGCTCTTGTGTGGCTCTCAAGTGCTCCCTTTTCTCTATAATTTGAATGCTGTTGCTAGGAAGAACCAGGAAGCCAAGGTGCGGACAAGCACCACATCAAGACAAGCCATCAACCAGTTTTCAAGCATAAAAAATCTGCTTCTGTCAAACAAATTATCTGGAAGGATTCTTCCATCTTTGACCCATGTTAGTAACATATTTTCAGCCATACAACTTTTTGTGCTTGTGAGATCCTTGATCAGAACCTTAGAAGGCCAGTGTGCTTGTAAGGCCCAGTATTTTTAGTCAAATGCTACAGCCACATTATTTGTGTGTTCTTTTTGATTAAAGGCCTGTCACGAGGTCCTCACTGTAGAACAGTCCTTGACCAAGCGGTCTTAATGCACTGTTGAAACAAACAGGATAAATAAACAAAATTAAGGTTAATCTAAATTGATGTGATTTGAATCTTTGCAGAAGATGTCAGTCAGGGTGGTCTCTGTGTTTGTCCTTCTGCTACATCATAAAAAAGTTACTTTGTTTGAAGAAAGGAAGTAAAGGAAGGAATGACATTGGGGGGTTATGTTTACCCAAAGGCTGCTGAGGTTTACACAACATAAACCACCGCACAGTTTGTATCAAATCTTTGAAAACAATGCATACATGTGTGTTAGTGTCTGTGCTTTTTTTTTTTTTTTTTTTTTTTTTTTATAAGACAGTTCCAGAATCTGGTTTTCCAGTTTCCTCTCCTGGCAGCTACCAATGAGGCTCATCTCCATTCCATTGAAAACAAAGCTGAGTTGCATTCCCAGAGTTCAATTTACTGTTACATTGGAGGCCTGTGGATTGAGGTTTGGTCTGTGCCTCTCAACCAGGTAGGTGAGTGGGTGCTTATGTGGATTAGTTGGGGGCCTCAAATTTACTGAAGCGAATTTGCAGTAACTGCTCTAAGGTTCAAGACACACTAACCACTTACTAAAACAACAGGCCCTTCCCTTCCAAAATGTCATTTTTTGACAAATATTAGTCTCTCAACCTTTATGACCACACAAGGCGCCACAATAAGAATACACTGTAAAGTGTTGTCTGAGTTTCAGGAAAACTGGCAGTGCTCTGAAAACAGGAAAATAACAAATACAGCATCAAAGAACACTTATATTACATTGCAATTAAGAAATAAGAAATGACTCAAATTCAATGTTGCATAAATAAAGTTTCACTACAATTTCTTAAATGTGTGCAATAAGGAATTGCAATTACTGAGACCAAATGATTTGCCCAAGTGCAAAATAATAAGTAAGGAACTTCTAAAGCTGATGATAGATTATAGTAATGGTGAGTGAGAAATGTATTAAACTAGGTGGGTTCTTCAGTTTTCACGCACTGAACTGGGAACCATTGGTTAGATTGTCTGTTTCATTGGGGGGTAGGGGGTAACATTCATCAGCGACACCGAGTAACTTGCAGTACGGTATATACATTTTCATATACAACGAACTACGTCGTTTTTTTTTTTTTAGTATTGTGTTTTGATTCTAAATCTAATAGTAATATTGCTTGACGCTTGTAGTCATACCTCAAACCTGATATCGGAGCACTGCTACTGCGTTTGGTTTGCTTGGGAGAGTTGTTTTTGCGGCAGTCAGTGAGAAAAGAGTGCTTATGACAGCTTGGCTTCTGTATTGAATTACCATCGGTGTGTAGAAACAGGTGAAAGGCCGTCATGCCTATCTGTTTTTAACATAATAGATCAGTTATATAATTAGTCATTAATCATGCAATATAGTCGCGTTTGAAACTAAAGACTGTATTATTTATCTTCACGCCGAAGCTGGTGTTTACGATTAAATGCAGCGACTTGTTCTTGCCAGCACACTGTCTCCTGTCCCGTACAACAACTTGCTTCATTTGCAGCAGTAACATTGTGTATTTATTTAGTAAGAACCGATACTGTAAGCAATTGATAAATTAAAATGGCTTTAAAACATGTTTTTACTGTGTCTATTTTGCTTTCTATCAGGAACATAAAACAAACTAAACACGGAGTTGTGACAAATGACGTTGGTGTATGATAAAATATTGTTAGATTATTAATATTATTTCAGTCTACTCATTCAAAAAGTGTTTATTTTTCTAAAAGGAGTCGGTGATTATACATTCCTCTTACCTATCTTCTTGTAATGGTTTTAAGACTCACTTACACCGAGTCCCTAAATAACAAGGGAGTACTAATATAGTCGCCTCAGTTTCACTGTCTCTAGATAATGAACCTTAGTTGAATCACCAATTTCAGTTTACTATGAGACTGGTAATACCTGCAGGGTGCAGCTATGGAAGATCTTGCTAATGTTATTTCAGTTGTATACACAGCAGAACAGGGATTACTTAGGTACCCTCTGAACCTGCTGGAGAGAATCACCTTTGAGGGTAAGAGCCTTATTTCAGGTTGCCAACTTTTTTCAACTACAGGGTAAAACTTCTTCGGCACAAGTTTTATGTATCATGATTTAAATAAATACATTTGGTCTATATATCTTCAAAACCTGTTGCTCAAATTTGGTAACGCCTTGCATGGCTATTTCCTTCTTTACACCATTTTATTGACACCTGAGTGGCAAGCTATTGAATGCAGAACTTGATGAAACAATGGATAGACATTTCCCATGAGACAAGATGTTATTCTTCTTGCTGTGGAATGAATATAGTAGGTTGTGGAGTTTTGACCAGGCTACACCAGGTTGGTGTGGTGAAACTGCAATATCTCCTTCACAACTTCTCTATGTGAATACATACTTTGGTCTTGTGGTGGGCTCATCCATGATTATTGATGGCAAATCACTTTAGTGGGCAACCACACAGTTGGGAAATTTCCTTTCCAGGCCATTGCACATTGGATTTGTTCCATCTTATTAAATCAGAGTGATTTTGTTTTTCTTTATTTTGAGGCACACTTTTTTACACACCAGTGAATGGCAATGTGATGTTTAGAAGACAACATGGAGTTTTTCTATGAATATAGTTTTAGCATTGAGTGAAATTGCCAACTTTAGGAACAATTCTCCAGTGTTCTGAATTGGTGGCTAACGGTGAAGCTCATGGTTTAAATGCTATACAAATATGAATTATTGCAAACAAATATGGATGACAGATATAGATATCAACTTGATGTTAGTGCCTGTACAGATGTGTACACTTGAATATATTCAATATTTATTGTAAGCCTTTTCCTTTTACACAGACAGTTTTACACAGACAAAAAATATATATATATATATATATATATATATATATATATATATATATATATATATATATATATATATATATATTTTTTTTTTATAAAACCGAAATAGCGCTCTTATAGAGGGCTTTTTTGATTGGTTACAGATTCCCAATTTAAATGTTTGTTCCGAACATTAATTCTTTAATATCTTGTCAGTGGAACACAATTTAATAACATTATTGGCTTTCTGGATATAGAACAAGATATAAAACAATGACTCAAAAAAATGTGTGATCGTGCTGACCTTCCACAAATAGAGTGTGGGGAACCATATTGACCTTTACGCGTACTCACTGCTGATTGGTCTTGCAGTAAAGTGGCAAATCGAGTATTTTTCCAGATGCTTTTGATCTACAACACAGCAAAAAGTCACAAAAACCACTTATCCAAATGTGATAACACTTGGTCAGGACATTCTTTAGCTCAAGTATCAG
Source organism: Polyodon spathula (assembly GCF_017654505.1). NCBI lineage: Eukaryota > Metazoa > Chordata > Actinopteri > Acipenseriformes > Polyodontidae > Polyodon > Polyodon spathula. Next base: position 28,264,511 of record NC_054551.1, read on the forward strand.
AGAGTATCATAATATTAAGAAATACCTTTCCAAATCTCTTTACCATCCACGCTTTTTGTAAAGTGGAAGTAGAACAGTTTTGATCAGGGAGAGGGGTATTCAACTGACATACTTGTTTTGACTTGCACTTAAAAGATTAACTGCAATTGTTTTTATTTCTTTCTTTCTGCTATTGAGCTGGTTGGCAGACATCCTGTTTAGGAAGGGGGGGAAAGGTAGCGAGACTAAGGGGCTGTAAATCACACCAAATTGAGATACGATTACACAATTCTAAGTGTGCTCCATCTGTCCCTGAGACAGTTTTGATCAAATCAGCTTTGTGTTGCTAATAAATCGTGAAGCTGTTTATATGTTTATACAGTGCTGTTACTGGCTCCATGACTGTTACTGGCTCCCCCCCTCCCCCCTCCCACACATACACACACAGAGAAGTTTGACTGAATTGGGCTGTTCCTTAAGTTTCACATACAGCTCAGTATCTGTAAAACTGTTCGTACAGTTAACTGCTTCAGAATGTGAAAAGAGTGCACATTAATATACATTATAATCTTGTATAATTATAAACCTGTCATATAAACACACACACACACATTGCCTGTAGTGGCATTGATTTCACAAGGTTCCATGTAATATCAGAGGCAACTTTCGGGCAACAGTTTGCTGTAGGTGATGTTTGTAAGTCATGTGTCAAATGGCTCAAGCCACAATATATCAACTGTCTTTATTTAAGTAACCTACAAGAAGTGGCTTGACAAGTTGCCAGAATATTTTAGCTGGTGTACATGGGCTTTAGTCAGCAAGTGGTATAATTTTCAGTTCACCAAAGATCAAGCGCTTACAATACTCACAACAAACTGGGACAAACATGATATTGTCATCTTGGAATATCCATTCAAAATTCAGACAGGTATTCAATATTTGTTCATTTGCAAAAACTAAAAGCCATTATATGTACAGTAACACAGTATTCAAGTTTTACAGTGGGGGGAAAAAAAAGTTTTTTTTTATTACATTCCATAGAGCAGAAAATAGGATCCCAGCAGAAAATAAAACCAAAACCTTGATCACTACATAGCATTTCCCTTTCAAGTTGTGCCAGTGTTGGAAAGCATAAGGCATTTTTGAGTGATGTGCCTGCTTCTGTATCCCCTGATTATGACTCCCTTCCAAAATCTGAAGCAGCACCTGTGACTTTTGGTAGAGATCACTATTTGGCAGCTTGGGTAGCATGCTTACCCTAATCTAGACTGTTTACTTCTTGATGTCAAAAACTTTTAAATAGAGGGTCAAGAGCAGCTGTATTGATCCTTTTTGTTTTTTTTAATACATATATTAATCCCACACACAGACAGAGCTATTTTTTTACTTGCCATTTTAGATACATGTTTGGACAGGAATAGGGACATGGGTTACATGCTATGTAGATGAAAATGCCAGGATCGAAGCCAAGCTCCAGAGGGGTTGTTTGAGTGTAAAAATAAACAGAACCATATTTATTTATTTATTTCGTTTATATAGCACCTTACATCATAGACCCCAAGGTGCTTTACAGAAAATGTAATACACACAGCATAATAAAACATTAAAATAATATAAAAAAATATAATAAAAAGACTATTTCAAATAAAATATTTATATAAAAAAAAAGTAGTTTGTGATGCAATAGCTGCAGAATTTTCTGTAAATTTTAAAATATACCTAGCCACAAAAATAATACAATAAACAGATTCCCCTGCACAGAACCCCCCACCCCCAGGGATTTAAAAAATAAATAAATAAACATTGCTTTTTAGTGCTTGTTCAGTTGTGATCATTTAAGGTGCAACTATTAACAGAAACATCTCAGTGAAACAAAAGAGGATTGGATCAATGATGGGCATCAGAAGGGTTTATGATAGACACTGGGTCTTGCCACTTCAGGTTTGGATGATGCAGGGATTTTGCCAGACGGAAACTGGAGTGATTTATAGATTAACAGTGCTACTCTATGAAGTCTGTGAGTTAAGCAGTTAAAATAAAAAAATAAATAAAAAGGAAGCAGCAGAGTTAAGATCTCTAAACACGCAGCAGTCATGGTCAGCACTTTTCTGTTAGGCCTTCACAGACTGTCTCTGTTCAGAGTATTTTACATGGGGGCCCTGAATGAGCCATAGAAAAGGGGCGCCCCAGGTTTAACCCGGTCCCTGTGTGGAAAGAGTGAGGTCAGCAGGGCTATTGAAGAAGCAGATCCCGTGTGCTGCTGAGAGATCACTGATCCATGCATTCCTGGCTGGCTGAATGAATCGCCTCATTTCACCTGCTGAAAACCCAGCTCCCTCTGCTCTCTAAACATATGATGTCAGAACGCTCACTGAATCCTCACCGGAGTTAGCCAGGCCTGGAGTACATGTGTTTGTGAAAATATTATACTGTATCTGGCTACCAATGTAGCATCTTACCATGTCTTACGAGTGTCAGTGTATTTTATGTTGAATGAAAACATTAGATTTGAGTTTTAATATAGAGTGTATTTGTATACCCCTACTTTACCTTTTACAATGCAGAGATAAGACACAAGATCAGTGCATTTCCTAAAAATGGGAACATTCTGAAATTCTATCCATTTAAGTCTTCGCAAAATTTCCCAATAGCTAGTCCCAGCTTGTATTGCGTGCACATATTTGTCTTTGTTTAAAAATATAGGGATTAGCCCTGCGATTAAATATATACATTTTTCCAAGCAGTACCTACCCATGAAAAACTGCAATGTGAAGACAGATGAGCCCTGGAAACAAATAATGAAATTTCACATGGTTGTTACATTCATTGTTCAGTGCATTGTGGGAGATGAAACGTGCAAGTGTACAATGCAAATACTATAGTACAAATACAATAGGGTCAAATGATCTTAACAGCAGTCAATGTAATACCGTGGTAACTATATATATATATATATATATATATATATATATATATATATATATATATATATATATATAAAAAATGAGTTTTTACATTAACTGAAGAGACTGACATACACTGTCAGATGTTTTATTTTCTTGATATTGTATCCCTTTTGAATGATTTAAAAACAGTGTCAGTATTTAGATCAATTGAATCTATTGTATTTTTGAATGATTTACAGTGTCATATTTAGATCAATTAATGGTAAATATATAGATATTATATATATATATATTATATATATATATATATATATATATTATATATATATATATAATGTAAAAAATTACATTTTTACTTAAAGAGACTGACATACACTGTCAGACTGTATGTATTTTCTTGATATGTAAAGAACTATGATTTAAAAAAACAGTACTTCAGTATTTAGATCAAATGAATGGTACCATTGATATGATATATTATATATATATATATATATATATATATATATATATATATATATATATATATGTAAAAAATGAGTTTTTACATTAACTGAAGAGACTGACATACACTGTCAGATGTTTTATTTTCTTGATATTGTATCCCTTTTGAATGATTTAAAAACAGTGTCAGTATTTAGATCAATTGAATTTTCCAATCTATGTAATAAGTGCCTCTGTTTGAAGGTTAAACAGTAAGGTTGATATTAAAGTGTGTCATTCAGTTGTGTTGTCAATCCCTGTATATCATAGCTTCATGTATAAGTCCCTGGGCCAAAACTGAAAAAGCCCTTAAATTTTGAATGAGCTGCACCCCGTCAGATTAAACTAAGAGGTATACAGTAAAGTTAATCTTAGTTCCTCATTGTATTGTGTTGTTCATCCCTGTACAGTATAACATAGCTTCATGTATAGCTTCCTGTGGGCTTCAATAGCCATCTTCAACAACAGTAGACCAACTCTGAGTTTCCTGGTTAGCTTGCTCACAGACTATAGTACTTCAGAGAGTTACACCCTGCCAAAGACAAGAAGATACAGTCTTACAACTCTAAAAACTTTGGATTGTACAGTAATTGCAAATCCTCCCCAACAAACAAGCTTTTTTATTTTGCTGACTACTTTGGCTTGCCTCTACTCACACATTACAACACTATGTAACACAATTTTTGTGGGGAATAATAGTCATTTTCTGTACTTTTGAGGCATAAGCAATTAGGAAATAACACTTACTACCCAGAAACAAAAAAAATAGTTAAATATCTAGTAAACTGGGGTATCTTGCATTGTGTCAGACTATGTTTATTTATGTTTGATAGATCTCTGATAGTCAAACAAATGCTTTAACGTATATCAGACTGTCTCATGCCTATTGAAGGATCCTGTAATGTTATTGCTTGATCTTCCATAGTCCTGGTGGATCGTTGGTTCACTTTCAGCCTAAGGCAGCAGTTGGCTAATGGCGCTAATTGTAACCTTTACTGTCTCACTCAGAAAGGCCAACATCCTCGCTCTCTCTCTCTCAGGGTGGTCTCACCAGGAAGGTTTGGGGGGCAGCTAGTATATGTGTGTGGGCTCTTTTTTTTTTTTTTTACAATTCAGAAGTTGAAAACCTTCAAGGTGATAGTCTAACTGTTTCAGGATCTCGTTTTGTTTTTTTGTTTTTTGTTTTTTGTTTTTCAAAGATTGCACAGTTGTGAAGTTGTTTCCAAAATAGTAAATAGACACCTTCAGTCTTCAGCATTTAGGATTTGTATCATTTACAAACACACTGTTCACCATGACAAATTATTTGATCAGGTAGAATTAGTAGACCTTGTGGATTGATGATTTTGGTGTAGTTTGTTTTTATGTATAGACAGCTGGTAAAATCAGGTTAAGACATTATTCGATTTCCCAAACATATTATAAAATAGAAGTAGAAGGTGAAACTCTTAACAATAATGTTTGAAGCCCCTTATTTGTACCTCGATCTCCCAAGTCCATTGGCATGATATGTTGGTCACCCCAGCCTTTCCCAAGCCGCGCTAGCTGTATGTCACATCACTGCATGCCTTGTTGGAGAGGCCTGCAGTGAAGCAGTCTTTATAGAGCGAGACTGTTTAACGGGCCCCTCTACTGCGCTGGTGTGTTTATTTATTCATCAGGGCTAGATGGGCAGAGCAGATGGTAACCAGACATTTTAAACAGAAACAATGGTAAATGCAATGTAATTTATTGCCATATTCCCTCCTAGTTCCTGGGTCTCTTGTAGCTCTACTATTTTCTTATCTATGTGAGCGCTTGAGGCTTTAAATAATATTACAAACTATATATATTTTTTTCTATTAAAGTTTGTGGTTTTAGCCATTCTTAAACCGTTATAAAAAATGTAAGAACAATTAAGTAAAGCTACTTTTTCTGATTCTACCTTCAAGTAGTCCATTCTGATGATGCAAGAATGATATGTTTTTTGTTTTTTGTTACAAAATGGGGTCAGTTTACACAGCAGATTAGGCAGTCTGCCCCTGATCGAACGCTTATTTATGTTTGTTTTATTGATCACATGTAGCAATGTTGGTCATGTCTTACAGCATCTGCATCCTGAAGTGTCCTTTAATTGCATATGTTAACTTGCTGTGGTACAGTATGTTTTCTGCAGAGCTGGTTGAAGCAACATAATTGTGCATCTCTGTTGAATGGGTATTCAAACAGGAGTTTGGCCAAGCTGATCTAGTCAATTGAAAATGTGGGCATAACTTCACAAAGCCATACTCTCTGTACAGGAGCATTTAGTTTCTTCCAAATACTCTGATAGACATTATAACAAGGATTTATGGTGATAGTCTAAAATATTATTGTAGACATTACCTACATCTCAGCCCTCTATGCTAAAAAGATTTTTCCAAATAGGGGAGGGTGGTAAGCAGCAATCGATTTTATTTTTTCATGTGACACAAATTTTATGTAAACTTCAGTTTAACTCTTCAAAACAAAATGAATATATTATTATTTATTAAGTCTTCCCATATGTGTTCAATCTGTGTGGCCAGGAACAGCTGCTTTTTGTAACTGATGAGTCCAAAGAGTGCTTGTCAAAAAGCAACTGCTTGTTTGTTTGTTTGATGATATTTATACAAGGTTACATTTCAAGCATTCATTAGCACTCAACGACTAAAGAGGCCCTTATCTAACAACTGGGGAAGGAGGTAGACTTGAGGACATTGACACTGCTGAAAAACTAATCCTTACAGCTAAAAACATTAAGATATGAATGTTGTTATTTGGTTGTTTTTTTTTTTGTTTATTTTATTTTATTTTATATATATATATATATATATATATATATATATATATATATATATATATATATATATATATATATAACCAGTAATCCTGGTGATATTGTACTGTTCCACCATGCAGACAATTTAGGAGTACAATTTTATGGTGTGATTAAAAATCCAGACAACAGAAATTCTCAAAATCAAACATACTTTTTGCTGCTTCGGTGGAAAAATCGAATGAATCTCACAATACATACTTCATAGGTCATCATAGTTGGTCTTTCCTCTTGGTTGGAATCCCTCCCAACCCCCCACAAAAGCGATACTGGCAAAGTGACTACATATTTAGAAAACGGTTTTGTTTAGATAATCTTTATCTGGTTTTAGAATTGAATAAACAGATCTCTTTCATTTATGTTTTTTTCAGTTTTTCTCTGCAGTCAGATATTTTAGTTGTTAGCTGCGACCTGATCACAGGTGGCGCCTTACACAAAGTAGTTGACTTGTTCTGTGCCCATTATGCCACACTGTCCATGCTAATGAGTAAAACACATGAATTCACAGAGACCGTTCCTGGGCAGAAAGGAAAGAAAAAGACAGGTGAGTGATAACTTGTGTACTTGCTTGAGGTTTGCATGTGTGGTATTAGAAGCTGGCATGATCACTTCTCTTATCTACACAACAGAGTGACCAACTCCATCTCCTTTGCAGTTTGCGCTCAGGTCATCTGACTGATGTCATGGTTTTAAGATGCTTGGGTAAAGAGATTGTAAAGGAATATGTGGAAGATCTTTTCAGATAAATAGCAAACTGACAGCTTTATTTATTTATTTTTTGGCCACTGGGGTATGATGGACACCAGTTTCCCTGATGGGGGTTGAAAATTACTCTTGAAACTCCCCCTCTTTGCCGTGGGGGAACAAAGGGATTTTGTTGGGGTTGACAGCTCAGGAAAGAGACTGCTATTTATGGCCAACGAGGCAGATTTGGACGAGGAAATTGTCATCAGGAAATCCATCATGCGCAAGTAAGCGTCTCTCTTCGTGGATCCTACTTATTATTTGATTTATTAAAAAATAAATACACAGCTTTACTAGCAGGCCTGTAAAAACAGTGACCCTTTTATTCACACAGTTTAACGAATGTAGGAACTTATGCCGAGTGGGAACATTTTTTTTTTTTTTTATAATTATTGTTTTTTATTAACAAAACCAAATATTTCTCTTCATATTTATGTAATTCTATTTGAATTGCAATATGTGACTGTACACCTGAGGGATGTTGTGTGGGATTGCTAATAAAAACATATTGGATCCAACCCAGACCCCAAAATGATTCCAACAAGTGTAGGATTTGCTTCTGCTTTGGCAGGAGCAGGCTATTTTTCTCTGGCCGTCTGCTGTTAATAATATTCCGCGACATGTTTTTTAAAATTCAAATAGCTTTATTATTGAAGCGTTCTATTGCAAATGTTCAATTTTCTTTGGAAAGACACGTGTCCTGCTGTGCCCAAACTGGATCTGCTCTATCTGACACATAGAGAGTCTCAAGAGATTGTAGGCATGGGATGTTCATGTCAGTAACAAAAGCTGTATATCATAGGTAGATATGACAGTAGTTCTAATATATGCTGATTAAGTATCAAATAGTAAACAACAAATTAAAAATAAGTTTTACAAGCAATCAATGTATTTTAGTAAATTATATGTATTTATTTGTTGGTAAATCAATATTTATCAGTCAATTATTTGGTCTTTATTACTGGTCTTTTAAATTGAATTTCAAACACTTAAATTTGTTTTCTAATTTAAAAAAAACAACAACAAAAAAACACTTTACACCTTAATTAAGTTTCTGCAAGCAGTTTGGTGACCTCCATTGTAAATGTGGTGTCTGGATTACTGCTTATAGTTTGATTGCACGGAGAATAATTTTAAATGAATTCCTATTGGTTTATAGTTCCTATTGATTTACCATATTTGGATAACTTGCTGACACATGATTGTGATTCACATTTGATACATGGTTCCTCCAAAAGAATACACAAATGCACCATTCAAAACGTATATGATTATATCTCAGTAATACTCACTGCACAGGCATTACATAATGGCTAATTGGCCTTGAATTTATTTAAACACCCTGCCTTCTGCTGAGGCCTCAACTTTTCTCTTCTGGGGTTTAATCTATGATCAAGGGGTACCTCAATACACTCACCCCATCTTCCCAAGCAGGTGAATAGTGAAATAAAAATACAGTAATCCCATCTTTATAAAAGTCTTGTGTTGTGTTGTCTGCTGCCTCCTGTTGTACAAACTGTCTGCTGCCGGTCCGGAAGTTTCTGTTTGAGCTGTTATCACTTGTGCAGAGCAAGGCCCCTGTGTGCTGTCTCTGGGAGCTCGTAAATACTTCAGGGAACCAGACAGTAAATCGTGGCTTTAAATAGGCAGACCATGGCAGCTGTGATTGCATGGTCCTCTGCATGGTTCAAACACACACAGATCAGCCACATGCACACAATTTGTACCCCGTCATGCCTGCCATGGGTATCTGGCCTTTGTGTATATGCAAATTTGGGAAAAACTAGTTTAATTTACATGTTTATGATGGTAGAAGCTGCAATAATAAGTAACTAAAACAGATGCATATTATTTTTATATTCTCTTGCTACACAAAAAATGTTTTGGCTTTGTACTGTAAGTGGGTTATTTCCTGTCAGTTGTTTATGAGATTAAACCAGTTTTTGGTACACTGGCATAGGAAATCAGAAGGATCTCAGTGACTTTACAATGGGCATCATACAGTAGTTGGTGCAATCTGCTCTTTCCTCAACATAGTGGCTGTACTGGCCAACGTGCCCATCAAAATAGCCTCCCTGGTCTTCTAGTATAGTATAAAATAATAATTATAAAATGAAGAACACAGTGAAAATCTGGATACTATAAAACATTTTACTCCATGAAGAGGTCAATTCATGGGCCTAGGATGTGTATTTATGTAATTAGGGAATAGATTAGTTTGCTCAGATTCCCTTTGCTGCACTTCTGTCTGGAAATTGACCTGCCATTTAAATAGATGTGCGAACTTCTGATCCAGGTGTATCCAGACATGCTGTCAAATAAACAGCGTTGCTATTGTTTCATTTATAGTTTGCGATTGTAGTCTTGCTCCGAACATTTGTACACATTTACCAGAACATAGGAATAATTTAGAAAATGATTAATGCCATAACAAGATAATACATAACATTGATATACATATATATATATATATATATATATATATATATATATATATATATATATATATATATATATATATATATATATATATATATATATATATAGACACACACACAAAGCAATCCAAGGGGGGATTAAAAGGGCTATGCTGTAATGGCATTATGGAACAAATGGGAGCCACTACCCTACCCAACAGGTGTGTGAAGTCATATTGTTAGCAGGTTCTGTACCCCTGGGTCAAGTGTTGTCTTGCTGCTGTGCTGACACAAAGATCTGTCCGTAGCACGTCGGACACGGAATTGAATCAAAACTGGTCGTCTTTGTTACTGGCAGAGGACAGGTCTAGATATGTTCAAGATTTATTTCCGAGGAGCTCAGTAACTGGTAAGCTGTTTGTGATCCTCCTGGTGATTCTGCTTGCCATTTCCACATGTTTGCAATCGCTCGCCTTGGCTGTGGCCATGCTACACATGTAATTTTAGTTGACCCTTTAATTGATTTTACAGCTTGAAAGCTCCTGCAGATTTCTCTCTCATGGTATCTTGCAATACTCTAGAGTTGGATGTTTGGCAGAGTTTAAAAAGTTTTATTGTTTAATTCTTTCTAGTTGTTTTTCCTTTTTGATTTACATCTCCCTTCATGTAGAAATAAGAAATAATTCAATAGTGGTCATGATGCACTCTTGTGTTTTAGCGTATCTCTTAAAGACTGAACATGTTTTCTAATAGATCACTTTAAAAACACTTGATCACAGATTCTCGGGTAAAACTTGTAAGGCTCTACGTCAAGTAGGTAAACATTTTGGCTAGTGCCTTCTTTACACTGATTTCACTTTCTCAAATAGTTATATATGACATAATTAGGGGTTCTGACTTTCGGTTTTTACTGAAAAAACATCCCTGATACAAAAAAAATGAAATTGGTGCGTGTTCAATAAACACAGAAAAAACACTGGAAATTGTGACACAAACAAAAACCAAAAGCAACCGAAAACAATAATTTCATATATAAAACAAATTAAAAAAAGCCCTGAAAAAAAATGTAACTCAACAATATCTAAAAATAAGCACTGAAAAATTAAATTAATAAAATCCATAAAACAGGAGCCCTAGACCAGGGGTCTCCAACTCTGTCCCTGGAGAGCTACAGGATCTTCTGGTTTTCGTTTCAACCAAGCTCTGTTACTTCATTGCACCAATTATTGGCTTAATTCGTCAAGATTAACAGCTGTTCCAGATCTTTGGCCATTGATGATGTAACGACACCTAGAAAACCTGCAAGATTTTGGGTTCTCCAGGGTTAGGGTTGGGACTAGGGTTGGAAATCCCTATTCTAGTCCTAACACACTTGCACTATATTATCACTTATAAAGATCATTTAATTGTTATTCAGTCATAAATATTAATATGTTTTGGAGTTGATATAAATTCAATGATTGTGCAAGGTCTAATTGCATTTGGTTATGGAATATTAACACCCAACAACTAGTGGTATTCAACATCTGACAGAGCCAATAAGCCATACAACCATATAGAATGCGTTCCCCCCTCTCCAAAGTCTATAGTAACCATCCTTCCTGTCTTTATTTAAACAACTTTAGATACAAAGGCCTTCGTTTTTCATGTTTCACTGTGCTAATGTTGACACAGACTCTTTCCATGACAGAGCTGGAGTTGGCTTTGTCCCCATTGTGAGAGAAATAGAAAAGTGCATTATGTCTGTTAAACCCCTTTAAAATCGACCAAAAACAGTGTCCTGTCTGGGATTTAGGAAGTTGGGGGGTGAGGGTGCGGAGGGTGGTTAGTCACCAAACAATTCAAGTATGACAGGGGAATTGTCCCTTGAAAAAAAGAAATATGCAAAACGATTCACGTTAGAGACACTGTAATGCTCTGTAAAGCAATCTTCTTTTAACTAAATAACTTTGTGGAAAAAAACAAACAATAAAATAGTAGCAATGATAAAGATAAACATGTAAATGTGTTTATTCTTTAATGTGCAATTTATTATATTCAGCACAGTACACAAAAAAAAACACCTGTGAAATGTATAGTTTACGTTTGAAATTGAATGCACTTTATTATCTAGCATCTGTGCCGTCTGCTAAATCCTTTGTGCCAAAGCCCAGTGTTTGAACGTTTTTACAGGCTAGAGGTTTGTTCTGCTGCTCAGCTCTGCATTTGTTATTTATCACAAGCCAACAGAAAACAAACAGCACATTTTGCTAAGGCCAAATAAAAAAAAGTGTGTGGTTCTGGAAAAAAAAGATATATATATATATATTACTGAACCCCCCCCCAGTCCATTTTATAGAGTAATATATTTAACACCTCATTCAGTGTACAGTATTTTAAATAAAACACATAAAACCTGCAGAAATGTGTCTTCTCACACCACTACAAATAACAGAAAATAAAAAATAATAACTAGGTTTTATCACAAATTACATTTGACTGTGTAAATTTGTTAACAGGGGAGCTGTGTTAGTCCCCAGAATCCGGGAGGGAGGAGCGGACATCCCCAGTACCAGAGGGGAAGGAGCTATAGTTATCCCGAGTGCCAGGGAAGGAGCTACAGCTATCCCAAGGTCAGGTTGAGGCTCAACCTGCCTCTATCAAAGACCAAGCGGACAGGGCTGTCTTTACTAACCCAGACCAAATCTAAATGCCTCCTGATGCCAGTTGGCCTCAGCGTTGTCTCCTTACCTACCTTGGGACTTATGTAAGGGAGCACATGTTCAGCCCCCATGATATCGCCTGGGCTTCTGTTTGGGGTCGCCTGTTTAATCCCAGGTGCTACCCCCTATACCCAGCGTCCCCACAGTTCCCTTCTTGGGGCTCCTCTACTGAGGGCAGCTCCAGTGGCAACACTGTGGACCTCTCAGGCAGTGGCTAAGGCTGCAACGCTGGACATTGCAGATTATATGTCCCTCATATAATCAAATGATATTATTCATATATTATTGTAATGTACTGAATCACGTTGGTTCTATTTTTGTTTTCCAGAACATTAAAAAAAAAAAAAAAAAAAAAAAAACAGCTATTGAAGCCAGTTAAATATTAATATAAATATGAATATATTTGTATAACTCATAAAAAATATATATAAACAATTTGAGTGGACACAGTGACTATATATATATATATATATATATATATATATATATATATATATATATATATATATATATATATATATATATATATATATGTCTATGTTCTATTGTTAAGAGTTTTAGGTCTGCCAGCAGCTTGTTAGATTGAACCTCAAGGGAATAAAGAGTTAAGTGCTGTTTCTTCTGTGTTTTGCATGTGAAGAACAGTCAATAAAAAGCACCTGTTGGTGCAGGTCTGGAGGAGGCAGCCCTTATAAAAAATGACAGGCTTCTGTTGTAGGACCCCCCAGTAAAGCCTGTTGTATCAGTGGGAGTTCTGTTCAGCAGGGCACAGGTGCTGGGGAAATTCACATAAATCACTGTGTCATACACTGTTTGTCAAAATATGCTCTTCTACCAGGCAGAAATGCACTCTTTAAAGATTTAGTGAACCTTTTTTCTCAACTGACCGTGGTTCGCTTTCTGTATATTGCAATGTAGAGCTGTTTGCCTCGTGTTTATGCTAGTACATTTTTATTAGATTGGGAGTTCCCCAATATCGTATTTGTGTTTATTTATCAATTATACAAAGTTAATATTTACTGCTTCTTTATTTTGTTATGATAAATGATGAGGGATATGTAACTAACATTTAAAAGAAAGTGCTACAGTTAAAACCCTATGCCTATAAAGTAAACCAATACCAACTTCAGATGGTGGTGGCTGGACTAAACAGCCTGCCAAGATGTGTTTTTCTAGCTGGGAGCTTCTGTGAAAGCAGGTTAAATCTGTATTTGTGTCCTCAACTTGCAAAGAAAATAATACAGCAAGTTTGGAAGAATTTAGAGCATATGGAAATATACAAATTGTTCTGCATAGCAAATCTAATCTGGGTGTAAAGTAGGTCGCATATAAATCTGCTATGTACAAAACAAAGTCATGTCCACTAAAACTGGAAAACATTTTGATTATGTATTGAAAGAGAAAAATACTGTATGATGTTAAAAAACACTTTATAAAACTTACCACAAGTGTGGACCATCTCATTCAATGACCAGTGCACTGGAAAAAATACAGCTGCCATTTCTTATTTGTTTGTCATTTGAATCAACCCGTTTGTTCGTTTTACAGAAGGTTTTGATAAAAAAAAAAGCAGAGCATGTTTTAGGTTATGAAATGATTCCAGGGTGGAAGTTATTTCACAGCACTTAGAGCACTCCTGAAATGCCCCTGTCGTAACTATTTAAGACCTTGTTGTTCTGATGGGTGCATATGTTTCTAACGCTAATAAAAACAGTCCTGTCAAACAGCCCACCGGCTTTACTGCCCGTCCGTGGGTCTGGATGTCTCAGGTAGATTTGTTTTCTGGATTGGATAAGTCCTACAGGACTCAAACTTAAAGCTGAAGAGCACACTCCATTTGTTAAGGTAATGAAGCTGACTGTCTTTGTTAGGTTTGTAACATTGCCTCCCTAACCTATTCAGGGTAAAATAAAGGTCGTACAGTATAGTACAGTGCTGTAGAGCTCTGAACATCGGTGTGCTGGAATTTGTGTTGTGGACCCTGCCAACCCCATGCTGGTCTGAGACCTTTTTATCTGAATCATTTATTGATTCCCCTTGTCAGATTCCAGTGGTGAAGCAAAGAATTTTCCACTGTACAGAAGCACATAGTCTCAGAGATTGAAGTAAAGCTCAAGTTAGAACTCCTCATCTCAAAATTGTAAACCTAACTGTGTTGCAGCCTAGCTCTGTTTGACCATGATTTTATTTGCTTGCTTATTTAGTCACATATAGCCCCTGTTATGCTCTTCAGTATCAGTTTTATAAGATAAGGATTGTGAAGCTACTGGAGGATTATAACAGCTTTACTTTTTTCAGCACATTATATATCAGTACTTAAACTTGTTTTTTGCCCTTTCCCCACCCAGCCCAAAAATGATGAAGAAAGACACTGAATTGAATATCGGGGGTTGGGGCTAGTATAGAGTGTGCAGCAGCAGAAGCAGCAGCATGGCATTGTGAAGGGGGTCAGAGGTTCTGGGCATTCTTCATGCCTGTTTGTGAGTTTGTGTGAGATGTACAGATACCACATGTTAGACATGTGGTACTCATCAATGGAGGATGTTCCTGGGTGATGCAAAGCAGACAGGAATGCAGAGTGAACACCCTCAACTGGGAATTTCTTTCACCGTGGGTGGCTCAATGATGCACGGTCCCCTCTTCCAGCCAAAAATACCCATTAAAAACTGAGGTGAACAGGACCCTGATGCTAAAAACTAGAAGAGAGCCGCTGCTGTGTTTATCATTAAATAATTTGGCTGGGTGGGGGGTTACATGCTAGGCCTGTGTACTAGTCTCTCTGTTGAGGTTGTTTATTACCTGGGTCTACTTTATTAGTATAAATATTATTTTCTTTTTTATATATATTGCATCCTTACTTCAGAAAATAACACACACAAAATCCTATATTAATCTGGTTTTGCCCTTATGAAAAAAAATATATTTTGGCAACTTGAAAATGTTACACTATGCATTGACGGTAGTGCAGCATGTAGCCTGTAGCAGGAATGTGATGGCAAAGTCACCAAACTGTCTGCGGCAATTTGCTGTACAGGTATAAAATAACCAATGATAATAAGACACTGAGAAAGCGCACCAGGCATGGTTTGGCTCAAATTATTTGCCAAACATTCTGGGTCAAATATTGTGCAGAAAGGCAGAGTTCCTGTTAATTTTCTCCTATTTCCTATTAAATCTGTTTGCCTTTATTTAGATGAAAACTTTTAAATTCTGATTTGCTGTATCCTTAAAAAAAAGGCAACAAAGCTTGAGTGATTTGTAGGAGACACTAATGAGAGGAATTGGATTTGCCAGTGGGTCCTGGTCTCTCCTGGGACATGTTGGGTTCAGAAGCACCCCCGCTGGACCAAAACCCCTTAAACTGATGGATTTAGCAAAGATCCCAGCATCTTATCCCAGCATGGAGTATTAATAACCATCTGGTGAGTCTCCTGCTGGGAGCTGAAGTCCAGGTTTAAGAAAGCAAACCGCTCACCAACAGCAGCTGAAGCTCAGGGTCTCATTTTGCACTGCCTTCTCTGGTGGTCTGTTAATGGTGGAACAGAGTAAACACATTGGGAAGCTCTCAATGTGTGCACAATCTTCTGTTTGTCTCTCAAACATATTCAATTGTTCTATATTTCATCAGCAAAGGGAACTTTTATTTTTATTCCAAGACTGTTCTGGGAGACTACAGCAATAGTAAGTTATATGAAAAGAAATGTTTAGCTATGAAGTCACTGTAGCTACCTTGGCCTTGAACTTATGTGTACGGTTCTAATGCCTTTATCAAATTTTGCTACTTAATTTTCTTAGGTTTTAACTCAGTTTGTGCTTCATTTAAACATCCCATCTTCATTCTTTTGAATTATAAGAATGCATTATATTTAAGAATTTTTGCACTCCGATCTACTAGTATACCTGCTATATAATTGACTTGTATTTGGTTTTATTAATCATTACATTTTTAAAAGCATTGTGGTCATGGTGTTCACTGACCAAATGAAAGCCAGTTGATATGAGTGAAATACTGCTGTTTGACGGTTTTCTTTTGCTTCATTGCTGCTGAACACAACTTTTGCAATATCTCTGAGTGGTCTTAATGACCAGCGATTTTAGTTTTTTTTTTTTTTATCCACCTTCTAAAGGAAGTTACCCCAGCAGAACCTCTTGAGACCTGGTGCCTTGTTTTAAAGAAAGGCCTGGGAGATCAGACAAAATAGCACACTGCAGATGCACATTGGTCTTGAAAAATCACAAATAAAGCAACTGCACCTCCAGGCAATACAAAGCGGTTAACATGAACACTTAGGATCAATGGGGGAGTCCGACATAAAATATACTTATGTTAAAAGTCCTTGAGATTAGTGTAGCTTACATCAAAGACCGCACTAAACTGAATTTGATCTTTTTAACCTTTGCAGAAATGTCATTTTGAACTCCGTTTAATGATTGCGGTTGATTTTTAATTACACTGAAGTCCCAGCTCTTCTGTCTTTTTAGTTATTTAAATTCTGGGAAGTTAAAAAAGGTAGACACATTTAAACATCCATTTAAAATGAACATCCTATACAAAAACAATATATACTTTTAAATATATTTTAAAACCTTTACGTAAAAAAAGATAAAGAATGTGTCAAACAGCAGTCTTAAAAAAGAAATGTTGGAAATACTGTTGGCCCCCCTGACATTTTCATAACTCATTATGAGACCACAGTGCATTAGTAGATTGATTTTGTCCTCAAAGAGTAATTGGATATTGAGGGGGATTACCACTGATGTCTTTGTACACAAAGTTCTGAAGATGATAAAACTTTCAATCACTTTAAATTAAGTCACCCATCAATGACAACACTAGGAATTCACAGATGCTGCTCAGTGCTTGCTTATTTGGAGTGTAGCACCTGCTTTGGAGAACAGAAAGTAAATTACACAAACACAAAGTTAATTAAAAAACAAAATCTTCAATGATGAACGGGTCGCATACACCACAGTTTAAAAAAGGAAACGCAATGCCCCAACTGGGCCATGACTCTCAAACAAGCTGTGGCCAGATGTCAGTTAGTTCAAAGATCAGAGTGCAGATTAATCATTGCAGGTGTAGGTGTCGTCCCTTTTGGGTCCATCCGAGCTGTAAGGAAAGAATTACTGAACACTTGGTCTCTGGGCTTAACTTGGGTTAATTATGCTGACGCCCCCCCCCCCCCCCCCCCCCCCCCCCAGCAGCTGTGAGGGGTCTTCAGAGGGAGGGTCTCCGAACACTGTTGTCTCAGTCGCATGCTTGCGGGGTCTTGCAATGATGTTTGGCCAGTTGTGTGAGCAGGAGCTTTGTGAGCGTTGCTATGGCAGCTGTTGGGAGGCCTTGCATAGTTGGTAGTGGACAATGGACTGATACAACAACATCACAATTACTTTATTTGGTGCTTTTCATAACAAAGTCATCATAAAGTACAGGACAAATAATGAAAGGCTGGAAATACTTTTAAACTAAAACATAGGACATAGTCCTTTTTTAAGGATAAAACCCCAAACCTTATTACTAACTTCAGTTGGCCAAAAACCTGACTTAAGACAATATTGTGTCCTAGTGTTGGTCATTAACTATTTTGTTGTTCTTATTTTCAGACATCTTAGAATGTATATTAAAACTGGTCTAGTTGACGCCCATCTCTACTGCCTGAAGAAATCTGTGGTTGACTTTTTAGCAGACAACAAGTGAGTTCAAATAGAAATATTCTACTGTACTATTGACTAGTTTCCTGGTGTTCCTGAAGACTAACCCGTCATAAGGCCCTGGCAGAACAACGTTTTCCTAGCCAGAACCTGTGCACACTGAGCATAAACAGGTAGTCACTCTTGAACGGGTCACATAGAGGCCTCTGCCGGGCTAAAATTGAAGGCTGTCACAACCTTACCTTTCTGTTTCTGTTTTTTAAGTAAAGCTGAAGTTTTTGTTTATTTACTTTTGATGTTATGCAGTTCCTACTAACATAGGGAGGATCCAAAGCTCTCTCTTGCATGTCGCTTTTTTTTTACTCTCAAACTGTGCATCTTTAAAAGGTAATGCTAAATAATACGATTATAGAAAATTCACTGTAGAAAAATCAAAATTGACTAGGAATGACTTAACAACACTTTAGAAACAGCAAGAGGAAGCCCCAGACTGCTGAGAGAGTCTTTGCTTATCTTTACTTTTAGATTTACTGTATGCAGGGTACCGGAGCTGTGTTGGTAAAAGACCCCAGTTACTCATTGGCAATAACAAAAGCAATTCTTGTTGTTGTTGTACCAGTCCTTTTAACATCTGCCTGCCCCTGCATTCTTTAAATGACATTGGAGTTCTGTGGACTTGGTCTGAATGTGAAACCGGGGCTAGTAATTGCTTTCACCATTCCCTCTACCCCCACCCCTTTCTCCTATCCCTTTGTGCTTGTTAAACTCACATTGTGGGAAATCCCAAACAGCCTCTTTAAGTGCCGTTGAAAATAAGCGCAGGTGGCATTAACTTGGGAGCATATTAGCTCCATTCATAGCCCCCTTTTTCCTTTTTCCTTTTTCCGAGTAGGAATTTTCACTTGGTGTACATAAATACTTTCTGGAGCCATTTGTTCCCTTCTCTTCCCAGTGCTTTGACATTTTCATTTAGTGTCCTCCTGATATAAATATAATTTTCTTTAATCCGCTCCCCAGACGTAGGGCCTAAATTTTTGTTTTTTTTGTTTGTTTGTTTTTTTTGTATAAAGTGTACTCACTTTTTTTATTGAAGATTTTCTCTCTCTCTCTCTCTCTCTCTCTCTCTCTCTCTCTCTCTCTCTCTCTCTCTCTCTCTCTCAGTTGCTCCACTGTGGAGCATTTAAGAACAAAATGGACAGAGTAGCTGTTGTTTCTTTCTTGGTATTCACATGGAAATTCTAATCTCCCTGAAAAGAAGCTAAGAAGAAGAAGAGTGAAGGGAGAGAAAATAAAATCAGAGGGCTTTAACAAGACCCTGTAGGCTTACATGGAATTTTAAAAACATTATTTGCCCTGATTCTTTTTAACTTGATAGGGAACCATGAACTTGTATATACAGTGGAGCAAAATTAACTTTGTCTTTTTTTTTTTTTTTTTAATCCTTACTCTTGTGATTGTTGTACAGGCTTGTAAAATTCTGCATGGATATTAGCCATATCGGCAACAAGTGATTATCCCTCACTTGCACACACTCCCCCTCTTTGGACCCCCACTAGCCCCAGTCCAAACTCCTGAGTGTAACAATATGTTTAATGGAAACAAAAACAAAACTGTGATTTGACCCAATTTGACAGTTACACATATTGCACTAATTAGGCTAAATTTGAAGAAATGATGATACATGACCTGCACAGAAAAGGGGTTTCCCCCCCAGGGTTTCAAGACATTGTTTCTCTGAGATATCAGTTCAGAACTGAGCCTTTTGTATGCCAGTCACCCTCCACCCCCTTTTTTTTCTTTTAGACATCTTAATTAAGTGTCAACTAACAGGGACAGGACACGCACAAGGGCGCTGGAACTAGGGGTGCTGGGGGTGTGGCAGCACCCCCTGGCTTTACATTGCTTACATCATATACAGCATTTACAGTTTTGTTCAATGGCTTTCAGCACCCCCACTTTAAAAATTGTTCTCCAGTGCCACTGGACACGCACAGAGATTTCATCTTTAGCTTTTCACTAAGTTGTAGTATTTTTTTTCTTTTGTATTGGGGGTGTGGGGGTGGGGGCGGCAACAGAATGCTACACCTTTTGGAAGTTATTTCTCAGCTGCTCCAGTTTGTCAAGGAGATTGCAAATTATCAGCCCAATATAAATTGTATGTAGTCTGGATTTAAATATTTTCTTTCCTCACAGATCCATCACCTCCATCCGAGGGGAACTGATTCCATATTTGGTTCGGAAGCAGTTCTCTGCGTCCACAAATTCCCAGAAGACAAAAAATTACTCAGAAAAGAACCAGAAAAAAACAGATCCAGGTTAGAGCCTCTGAAACATGAAAAAGTGCTTTGGACTTTTTTAAGGTCCTAGTTTATATATATATATATATATATATATATATATATATATATATATATATATATATATATATATATATATATATATATAAATTTTGAAGTTTGCCAACGGTAAAGGTAGGATTTCTGGTTAACCGGCGAGGGTTATATTTTTGTGAACGTTTTTTTTTTTTTTTAAAGTAACATTTTGTAAGAACATGTGTGGTATTGAATCTACTTTCTGTATAGATCATCACAGAAGAAGTGTGGTGGCTGCAAACCCCCCCATTTCTAGTTAATACATTAATTTTCATTCCGCCAGGCTCCCATGAGGAGCTTCCAGTCCACCCCACAGCGGAAATCTCTGAACAAAGCATGGTGAGTCAGCGTCTCTGTTTGCAGGAGCAAAAACCTCTGAGGATGCAAGTGTGGTGTCTTCTAGCTGTATAAAACTTGACTATTTTCTTCCTCTTGATTTTAGAAAGTAATATTTCACAGAGCTATTTCTTGGTGAAAACATCACTTGCAAGTTTGTAAATATGTCACAAATGATTGAGATCTGCTGTTGTGATGGAAGTTGCTGTGGGCATGTCCTTAAGGGTTTCCATTCCCGTTCAGTTTATATCTGGGGATTTAAAAATAAAATGTGTTGTTTCTTTTTCTGTTCCTGTTTGCCTCTCTGCAGGTTGGTGCTGATAGTATCAGTATCAGAAGTAATTTACAAACCGCTAACCAAGATCACGCAGCAGTCTCTTGACACAGGGGTGGTACCGACAGACTGGAAAATTGCAAACGTAATACCGATCCACAAAAAGGGAAACAAAACTGAACCAGGTAACTACAGACCAGTAAGCCTGACTTCTATTATATGCAAACTTATGGAAACTATAATAAGATCCAAAATGGAAAATTACCTATATGGTAACAGGGTCCTGGGAGACAGTCAACATGGTTTTAGGAAAGGGAGATCATGTCTAACTAACTTGCTTGATTTTTTTGAGGATGCAACATCGATAATGGATAATTGCAAAGCATATGACATGGTTTATTTAGATTTCCAGAAAGCTTTTGACAAGGTCCCGCACAAAAGATTAATTCTCAAACTGAACGCAGTTGGGATTCAAGGAAACACATGTACATGGATTAGGGAGTGGTTAACATGTAGGAAACAGAAAGTACTGATTAGAGGAAAAACCTCAGAATGGAGTGTGGTAACCAGCGGTGTACCACAGGGATCAGTATTAGGTCCTCTGCTATTCCTAATCTACATTAATGATTTAGATTCTGGTATAGTAAGCAAACTTGTTAAATTTGCAGACGACACAAAAGTAGGAGGAGTGGCAAACACTGTTGCAGCAGCAAAGGTCATTCAAAATGATCTAGACAAGATTCAGAACTGGGTAGACACATAGCAAATGACATTTAATAGAGAAAAGTGTAAGGTACTGCACGCAGGAAATAAAAATGTACATTATAAATATCATATGGGAGATACTGAAATTGGAGAAGGAATCTATGAAAAAGACCTAGGAGTTTTTGTTGACTCAGAAATGTCTTCATCTAGACAATGTGGGGAAGCTATAAAAAAGGCAAACAAGATGCTCGGATACATTGTGAAAAGTGTTGAATTTAAATCAAGGGAAGTAATGTTAAAACTGTACAATGCACTAGTAAGACCTCATCTTGAATATTGTGTGCAGTTCTGGTCACCTCGCTATAAAAAAGATATTGCTGCTCTAGAAAGAGTGCAAAGAAGAGCGACCAGAATTATTCCGGGCTTAAAAGGCATGTCATATGCAGACAGGATTTGAATTGAATTGAATCTGTTCAGTCTTGAACAAAGAAGACTACGTGGCGACCTAATTCAAGCATTCAAAATTCTAAAAGGTATTGACAGTGTTGACCCAAGGGACTTTTTCAGCCTGAAAAAAGAAACAAGGACCAGGGGTCACAAATGGAGATTAGACAAAGGGGCATTCAGAACAGAAAATAGGAGGCACTTTTTTACACAGAGAATTGTGAGGGTCTGGAATCAACTCCCCAGTAATGTTGTTGAAGCTGACACCCTGGGATCCTTCAAGAAGCTGCTTGATGAGATTTTGGGATCAATAAGCTACTAACAACCAAACGAGCAAGATGGGCCGAATGGCCTCCTCTCGTTTGTAAACTTTCTTATGTTCTTATGTTCTTATCATCAGTGCTGCCTGTCATGTGTTTGAGAAATCTTCCATCAAACGCTCAACCATCTGAGCCTCCTCCATCAAGGAGAAGGTTAAGATCACTAATTCCATCATAATGAATGGGTTTACCATTGAGGAAGGGTGAGTCAGCTACAGGATGCGACTTCTCCGCTTTCTTTAAAATGCTACCACACCATATTTCCTGCAAATTAATGACAGAGCATGTTACAGTGGGTTTAATGAATCAGTGTTCACAATCAGAAGATTTCTGATGAGGGAGGATGCACTTGCCAAGAATCAGAGGTGAAGTGGTTAAACTATACACCTTTCCATAACTGAGTATTATAGTATGAATAAAACAATCTCACACATTTAGGGCATAATTTAGAAAGATCCATACCAAGGAAAGAAATGGGATAACTGTTTGCTCCAGACTATTAGCAAGTTTGCGATAGCTGAATTCAGATGGCAGGCTTAAAGACAGATGGAGTGTGTGACCTCCTGGTGTGGGAGTATGTGACCTCCTTTTGTGGCACCCAGCCTTCTTTTACACCCAGGTACTGAAAGCAACCTTGACAAAAGTGGCCACCACTCATTTTGGAGCAAGCCATTTTAATTTTCCTGCATTGAAAAAGAAATATGCTGAATATTAGCAGCGCGCTGATGGAAAGACATGGCTGAATAAGAGGGGAGGCAGCAGACAGCTGAAAGCTGTTATCAGGGAGGCAATTTAGAGAGCCATGGACATGCTGAAAGATCCTGATTGCCCAGGTGACAGACAAACAGAGACAGGGACAAGGAGCCGATTTCAAAAACAAAAAAGCAATGCCAAGCTTCCTCACATGCCATGGGGCTACACATTTATATATATATATATATATATATATTAATTATATATATATAGATATATATATATATATATATATATATGTACCTGTGTGTGTGTGTGTGTGTGTGTGTGTGTGTGTGTTTTATTGTTTTTCTTGTTAGAACCAAGGGGCTGAGGCTGCAAGGCCCAGGGTGTTTAAAGACTAAAAAAATGTCTTGACTTGTTAATTAAATAAATATTACTGTTAAGGATCAGCAGACAGTGTTGGCTAAGGGATAGGCTTAGAATGGTGAGCCAAGAAAATCTGGTTTCACAAAACCAGCGTCTGCCTCTAACGTGATATGCGACCCCTGAACCTTCCCTCGATGGGTAAGGAACACAATACCTAAATTAGGTAGTCGCAGCATCTAATATCATATCCTCATTTAAGTCATAACCATAACTCTAATTATGACTTGTGACCATGCCTAGATCAATCTACGCTGGCGACCCTACAATACTACCCATAACGTTTTAATGCTGCACTTGGTAGATGTAGCTGGGAGTTCTAGGGGTGGGACTGCTTTTGTTGTTAAGAATGTGTTTTAGCTGTGCAGTCAACCCGAACAGAACCCTGCACCAATAGATGGTCCGATCGACAAATAGAGACAGATACATTGGAAATGCAGATTGCTTGCTCCTACTAAGCATGTTTTAAACAGTTTTGAAAAAATCACCATGTCATGTAAAAGCTGCCTGAAGGAAATAGATGAAAATGCAACAGTAAATTGCAACAAAAAAATGCTTCACAATGCCGCAGAGCACTGCATCCAATCTGCAAGAGGAACTAGGTTAAGTCTATTCCACACTTAAAATATTTACCAGGAAATGGGTGTGCAGTTATCATTTTGTCTACAGACTTTTAAAAACAGCATAGAAGCAAGTGAGCCTGGTTATACATAGTCTTGTGTGTGTGAGTGGATAAGTGCATTAAAAAAAGAAAGAAAAAGCTCTTATTTTACAAAATAAAAAACACATGTGGGATTAACAAATCCTTGACATGCAGGAGGGAGGGGGTCATGGTGTGGAGGAGCGCAGTGTCTGTAATTAGTGGTATTTCACTGCAGCTTCTTAGGTGGTCTTCTTTCTGTTTGAGGCTTGAATCCTTGTAATCTCCCATAGCTACCCCCCCCCCCCCTCCCAGTACCTGAATAGATTGCCCCTGTGCCTTTGCCAACATAAACCTGCTTCTATTAACTACAGGACTTAGCATGCAGAACTTCTAAGAGCTCCCACACAAGCTCCTACAGTGTTTCTACTAGCTAGGGTGGGGTGACGATAGAAATAGAGCTACAACATTGCAGATAACCACTAGGATTGCCTCTGCCCATTTTCTTGACTAACCTAGTAATTTGAAATGATTTGCTATGAATTGCAGCATGCATGTTAAACTGTCTCATTTAGAAAGGTCCAGTTATATTTGTATTCATTGTCCTGTTGGCAACCATTTGTACGTTTTATAGCCCCTTCATTTTCTTTCTTTTTTTTTTTTTTAACTGATTCTTACAGAAAATAAATATTGTGTTTTACAAAAGTCAACATATGCTAGTAATTTTTTGTTATGTTTTGTGTCATTTAAAAATCATTAAACCATTAAAATGACACAAGAATTTAAATAGAAATATAAGTAAATTGAAAATGGTATTTGATGTAGATCCAAACAGACATCTAAGAGTGTAACATATTCATAAGATTTCTGATGTTAATACATGTTCAGTACAAGATAAACCAGTTGATGTCATTAAATCAGGAGCAGGCATTGACACTGCAGCTCCACTTTTACAGTGGGCGGTGCTGTTAGAAATTGGGGGTTTACTTTCTGTTGAGAAAGCTGTGTAAAGTGTTTAATACCCGTTTAGTTTTAAAAGATGGCTTTTTCAACTTTGGTTGGTATTTGGTTGTGGTTTTGACTGTTTATTTATTGTATGATTTCGAGTGGAATTTTTGGAAAATATGTGCTAATTATTTATTAACATATACAAGGTGGTGCAAAAAAAAAAAAGGTCAGGCTTTAACTGTGCAATTAATGGAACTTGAAAGAAACTCTAAGTTCATAGTAAACATGTTCATGCATCAAAAAGTTGGCTTGAGTATTGATGTAAACATTAAGCTCTGCAAATAAAGTTTTATGGAGCCAAGGAGATCTCAGGAAAATATTATTCTTCAAGTGCTGTAAACAGATATTGGGATAGCGAAATGTGTGTGGTAAGAGCTTGTATAATGACTGAGCAGAAATTTACATACAGTAGAGATTCCACCAGGGGGTCACAGCATACATAAACTTGAACCTCATTAGAGAATCTAGGTTTTGACTGGGTATGTAAATATGAGTTTATATACAGAATATTTGTAGAACTAATATGTAAGCGAGAAGAGAAACTTGCCCAATAATATGTATATACATTTGTTTAAACTGTGCGTTGTATAAAAAAAAAAAAAAAATTCTGTTTTCCCAGTATAAATGTGCCTTGCTTGCCAACCTTAACCTATAGTTATGTTGATGATCTTCCAAACCACTTTATGAAATACAGAGGTTATCATTATCGTTAAATATACAATAATAATAATAAAAAAAAAAACTAAGTTAAATGGTTTTACTTGTTTCTTAAACTAACTGGCTTTGAACTGAGATATGGACAATGTGAGAAAAATGCGAGCTCACCTTGTCTCTTGTGGCTTCCACAGGTGCAGTAGGTTCAGGGCAGTGTGATCTGTAGCCAAGCTGTCATTGGCAGAGGGGCTGACATCAAGTATTGCCTGGTGGGTAGTGGACAGCGCATCGAAGCAGAATTTGAGTACTTATTGCATTTCTCAACAACAGTGATGTAATGGGACATCTTAAGTCACAATATCATAACTGCCTCAGTACACAGGTAGTTTTATTATATGTTCCGTGTTGCATGAGATTTTTATGACAAACAATAAGAAACTTATCAATAATGATTGACTTAGGTTGTGGTCCAAAACTTTCCTGAGATACAGTGGAAAGTTTATTCATACTAAAAGTAGATAATTCAAGAGTTACGTGGACTTTATAGGTTGTAGTAAAAATCATTCTGAGATCCTCAAACCTACACACGTGATAGTTCTTGTTTTCAGTCACTTACCCTTATTTATTAATGATTAACTAAAACACTGTACTGATTTTACAGCACACACTGAGAGCTGTTTCAATGTTCTCATATTGATAGTCATGGTCCTAATAAGAAGGTTCTGGTGAAGTGTACATTCATGGACAGGACAATATGTTCCATACACAATCACACTGCATTAGCCAATGTAATAGAAACAGCAAATGTTTTACGCAAGTTTAGACATGTATTTTCTTTATTTCTGTATCAGATTTCTATGTCATTCTTTGCAAGATCTTAAAACAGCTTATCAAAAATAAAGCCCTTGTCTATAATTGAGTCAATGTAAACCTTTTTTTTTTTTTTTCGTTCTGCCTGGGGAGTTGTACAGGGTGGTGTTGTTTGTGTGTGTGTGCGTGTACAGGGCGGTTGTTGAATTCATGGTGGTCCTGGCCTGGACTCTAACCTTTCTATCACTAACACTGTCAGAGGCTCCACTAATCTGTCCAGGGATAGCTCTGCTTAATTGACTAAACAACAGGGAGTTGCTTTACAATGGGCCCACTTATAAACTGCAACATCCCCTTTCTGCTGAGTGTCGCAGGATGCCCTGGTGAAGCTGGATCTTATCAGCTACGAACAGCCTTGGTGGCAGTGGTAAAACAAAAAGATGTCAGGAACCTCAATTTACAAACCTGTCTTGCTAGGTCCAAAACTGGCTGCCCTGGACCTGATGTTTTTAGGCTACACAAAATATTTTAAGGTTACGCAAAATATTTTAAGGTTACGCAAAAAACCAAAAACAACACTGATTGGAGAAAGAAAATAATTGTAACAGTGAGCAATTTAAAAATAGCCAATTGGTTCATCTTTAGTAGAAATCCACGGTTTTCCCCAGGCCTTTTCAGCCGGGCGAGCCTCCCGGCTAAGGGCCGTCGCCGCCTGGCTGAAAAAACTCGATCCTCCCATCTTGCAGATGCGACTGTTCTTTTAACAATAAAGATTGATTGCGCTTCTAGCAGACTAGATCATTTGCGCGTTGCTGGGTGAAAAACAAATCTTGGAACTACATGACAGCTGTGTTACGTCGAGAGGCTAAAACATTAAAAATGACTGCTAAAAAAAATAACCAATTTATTTTCAAAGCAAAAATAGTGACAATGAATGCAGGGTTTTCAAAATAAGGCCGCGATCGGTGCAATCCACCACCTAATACTAGATTTGCGCTGGCTACTTTGTTAAAAACAGTAATGAAAAAGAAAATGTAGAATTCTTCTGTTGTATTATATATTTAAGGTAAGGCAAGTTTATTTTTCCGTTAAAAGTACTCCAGACTGTAATGACTGTAATGATCTGCCGCCCTGCTGTACAGAATTCCTGGGGAGAACCCTGACATCCAATTATCAGTATTTCTCTGGCAAATTATTCTGATAATCAGGCAGTATAATTAAGGTTGAATTGATCATCTTTGCAATCTATATTGTACAATTTATAAGATTATGTAAAAAAAAAATTTTTTTTAAAAGTTCTAATAATGTAAGGTTGTGAATGATCATGCGGCAGCCGGATGCGTTTCCTTCCACAAATGGTATTATTATTCATGTTGGTTACTTTGACAGACGTTACACAAAGCACATTATGAAAGCTGGATGCAGTTAACCATTCCCTTATGACTTAAATAAAAAACAATTTAAAAAATTGGAAATCCTTTATCTTTGAAGTTTGAAGTTCTGATGATTTAGAAAATGTATCATGTATCAAAAGTAATGAATGGCCAATGTTTAAATAATTTGCTGTGCAGCATTATCAAAAGCTTGTTTTTATAAATCTGCATGAATCTGCGTGGTTTTATTATATGTATTTATTTATATAGCTTTAAAAGGTTACATGTAAATACATGTAGTCTGATAAGCTGGTCATCGTACATAGAACTGCATACACTGTAACCATCCTGTAAAGGATAGCTGGGTAGATAAACAGTGAGTTAACGTTGGTAAACACATTAAATATCTATGTTAAAAAATGAGAGCAAGATCAGAGCGTTTATAAAAAATAAAATAAAGGACCACCCTGTGAGGGAAGAAAACCAGGCTTTAAGGACAGGTGGTCTTAATCTGCAGGTGCCGCTACATTAAGTCAAGTGTACTCTGGGCCATTGAAAAGCACTCTGTAGGAACTGGGTCTATGAAGAGACGGTCTGTTCTCTCTTTGTTTTAGGCACTAGTTAATTTTAGTTAAAATGAAAAACAGGCTTTAGATTCTGTTGCACCAAAACGTGTCTGTACATTGCTGAGAAAAAGTTTGTGAACCCCAGTGATAATTATGGAAATTCTATAGTTTTACCATGACAGCCTTCTTGAACTAGTCTTTTCTTAAATATCCAATAGGGTTTATATTAACCAATTCCATGTCTTTTGAAGTGATGTATGAATTAGACAAACTATGAGTAATTAAGAGTCAGGGTATGTGAAAAAGTAAGTGAACCCCTGGTTTTATCAGCTCAATTAGGGGGATAATTAGAATCAGGTGTTTAAATAATTAGGTATATCTTCAGGGGTGAGTTTGGGAAGCCTCATCCTATATAAAGATCAGAAACTTTGTGAGTTTGGTCTTCACCATACAGGCGTGTGGAAACACGTCATGCCACGATCAAAAGTAATCTCTGAGGACCTCAGAAAAACAGTTGTTAATGCTCATTAGTCTAGAAAGGGTTATAAAACCATTTCTAAGGATCTGGGGCACCACCGATCCACTGTCAGACATATAGTCTACAAATGGAGAAAGTTCAAGACCACAGTCACTCTACCCAGGAGCGGTTGTCCTACAAAAATCTCTCCAAGAACAAACCAGAAAATCATCAAGGAAGTCCCAAAGATCCCAAGAGTAACATCCAAGGATCTGCAGGCTACTCTCACTTTGGCTAATGTGAGTATTCATGAATCAACTATCAGAAAAAGACTGAACAAGAATGGTGTTCATGGAAGGATAGCCAGGAGGAAACCACTGCTCTCTAAAAAGAACATTGCTGCCCGTCTGAAGTTCGCCAAAGAGCACATAGACGATCCACAAGACTTCTGGAACAATGTTCTATGGACAGACGAGAGAGTCAAGAGGTAGAACTTTTTGGCCTCAATGAGAAACGTTATGTTTGGCAAAAACCAAACACTGTGTTCGAACAGAAAAATCTCATCCCAGCCGTCAAGCATGATGGTGGGAGTGTGATGGTTTGGGGCTGCTTTGCTTCCTCAGGACCTGGACAGCTTGCCATCATTGACAAAACCATGAATTCTACATTGTATCAGAAGATTCTAGAGGAGAATGTCAGGCCATCCGTCCATGAGCTGAAGCTAAACTGAAAGTGGGTTATGCTAAACATCCTAAACATACAAGCAGATCTACAAAAGAATGGCTGCAGAAGAAGGAATTCTGCATTTTAGAATGGCCTAGTCAAAGTCCGGACCTAAACCCCATCGAAATATTGTGGCAGAACCTGAAAGGAGCTGTCCATGCAAGGAAGCCCTCAAATGTCATTTATTTTGTCACTAATTACTGTTTTTTTAAAAAAAAAAAAAGGCTGTATAATGGTTTGGGTCTGGGTAATGCTGTTGGAATAGACAACATGTCTTTAATATGAAAATACAGTGTTTTATTTATTTTCATGAATCTGGAGACTAATTGTAACTCTGTAATATGATCATTTCATCGTACTGTACAATACTGAAGAAGAAATTTGAACTTCTGATCCCGTCTGTGTCTTTGGATGTAGTAGTGATTTTAAAAAGTGTTGTTTTTGTTTTTTCTTCTAATTTCCTGTTGGATTTACCCAGTTACATTCCAGGGAATGTTTGCATCCTTGCTGGCATGTTTCCCAGTGCAGCTTTTAAATATCAGTCCAAATGTCAGAGAACCTAGATGTTATAATATCATTTTGAGCATAATAAACCTAATAAGACTCTTGCAGCTATATCATACCTGGATTAAATTAAAAAATACCAGCCAGTTTTACAGTATTTCACTTTTTGTATTCCAGCTGAAAGGAACAATGAAGTGATAGTGGGCACCGACCAACTGATGGAGATCTAGAGACACTGAAACTGCCTTTGCTTAGATCAAGCACTGGTCACTTAACTCAACACGGACATACACACCAAGCAAAAACACAGCATCCCAACCTGTGTCCTGTTTTTATATTGTGGATCTTCCAAATAAATGAGGGTTTAGTTATCTCAGGATTGTTTTTTTTTTATTTTGTGGTTCTTTTTTGTACTGTGGACGGTATCATGGATTTGCAGGCTTTACTTGCCTTATATTTGTCAATTCTGGTCTTATATTTGTAACATATCTTACAATTGAGGTACACAGAAATAGAGACACCCCCCCCCCCCCCCCCCCCCCCCCCTCCAAAAGTGTCTGATTGCTTGTTGTTAACGTACACCGATGCAGCCTGTCAGCCTCACAGAGTCTATTGCCGTGAGGACCATAAGGCTACAATGGGGTTAATTTTATTTATTCTTCAAGTACACAAAACACAGGGACCACCCAGAATGAGCCTGACAAGAAACAACATTCCCTCCCACTTTCACATAATGCAAGAGAAGCTCCTTCAAAAAATATTTTGTTTATGGCATTGCTGCTCTGTTGCAACCCCTAAATTACTGGTCTGTAGATCTTAAGTCACGAAAGGGCTTATGGTTTTGTGATTTTAAGAACCAGCATGAAGAAGACAACTTGGCCACATGTTGATTTAATTTAGAAAGCCTAAGTAGGTTTATTAAATGAATGGCTTTCCTGGGGAGGCATTTGTTTGAAAATGTTAGTCATTATTATTGTCATTGTCTAAATCCTGAAGGAATTACATGGTTGTATTTTTTGTTTTGTTTTTGTTTTTTTTTCATGCCACTGTTTTTTAACAGTACAGTGACTACCAATATAGTATTACTTCAAACTTTTACTTGTCTACGCACTTGTGGATTATTATGCAAATTAAAATGATTGTGCAGCATTTGTTCAGGATTCCGTCATTCTTTAAGGTTATAAATGACGAATTCTTCGAAAAGGATTTCAAATTCCAGGTGGTTGATGAGGGTGTCTGTAGACTGCTGCAATTATAAAATCTGCACACATTTGTAATCTGTGAACATAGTGTGTGGAATTGAAGATAGAACACACAATTTTAGGGCACTGGTTACCAGAAATGCTGTTTTTGTATTACAGAGTTTCCTCTTTCTATCTAGAAAAAAATAATTTCAGCTACCCCTAGTAGGTAACTGGGAATCGTGACCTCTAATCAGATTACCAACGGTGATCACGTGATAACTGTCCTAGCTTGTCTGCAATGATACAACAAATGTCTGTGTCAAGTTCATTAGCAATCTGGATCCTTGCTGGTGAAATCCTTCTCATAGGTTGCTTCTTATTCTGGATGCTAAAGAATTAAGCTGCAAGTTAAAATGAATGCCATACTATTGGATATGTATTGTTGACAGCTTGATTAGTATTTTGTTTGTGTTTCCAAAACATAGAGATTTATACAAAATGCCCAGATTGTCACGTGCTGAATTGACGATGTGTGTGGAAGTGCTATGTAGTTCCCTCCTATTTGTGGTTGCCAACACAGCTCACTTGGCATATGCATGGTTTGGGACATGTAACACTCCTTAAATAACTGGGACATAAAACTGCATGATTCTCAGAAGATCTGAGGTGCCTCTGTAACATTGGCACCTGGAAGTGTGTCCATAATAACACCCTTTTCACATCTAGAAAGCTTGGCTTTTTTAATTACTGTATTCAGCAGCATATAGCAGTTGTCTGTGTTTTCTTCTTCTGTGGATCAAAAGCCATCTGCTAGATTATGTGAGTATCACATATCAGAAAACCTTTCTAGATCTAAGTTTTTACTGAAAGCTAAAACGACATAAAATACTGCACTATTTAAATGCCAGATTGGATTATAAAATGAATTTTAGTATATATATATATATATATATATATATATATATATATATATATATATATATATATATATATATATATATATATATATTTCCAAAGGGAGGGATGGTGGTGGGGGGGGTGTCAATCTTGTTTCTTGGATTTAGAGAAAGGACACGACTACGTCCAGGCTAAACTCAGGCAGATATAAAAAGTTACCGCTGGAGAAGTACTAGAAGAAGGGATTGCCCCCATGCATGGCCAGTGAGGCTGTCTTGGGGGGGCTGGGCAGCTGGCAGGCCACCCATGTAGAGAAGAACCTGTATGTTTTCTGCTGACCCCTGGACATTAACAGAACACTTCCTCAATTTCTCTCTTGTGTTCTTGAACCACAAACTAATTTCCTCCCTTTCACACAAGCCTTAAAGGCCCCCCAGCCTTCCCACCCATCCTGGCTTTTTCAAAGACTTCATTTTGGCTTGCATTTCAACAAAACATTAGCTTGCTTACTACACCTTCACAAGGGCTGTTAATGACCAAAAGGCTGTGCGTTCTGTAATAACATACAGAAGATTAATAGCTCTGACAGTTCTGTCCTGTATTGTGTGTCCTTCCTTGAAACGCAGTGAAATCCCAAATTGCAGATTCGCTGTCCATGCTTGAATGGAGTAATCCACGTCCAAATCATTAAAAAATAATAATAATAATCATTTTATTCCTTACACAACTCTTTGCTCCAATACAATGTGGCTGATTCAAATAAGTATATAGCTTCTTAATGGCTTAGGAACACTTCTGCTGAATTACTAATCTGATCATTAATTTTACACAATATTTTGGTACTATATATATATATATATATATATATATATATATATATATATATATATATATATATATATATATATATCTCCCTATATATATCTCACGGTTAATAATGAAAAATAACAGTGGTTTTGTAGACAGCTGAAGATTGTTTATTTGTGACATATTTTCCTAAGGCATAAAAATACGAAGTATACTTTTTTGGTTAGGGTGCATGTGTAACAACTCACAGTTGCTAGTTACTGTATAATGTATGTTTAATCCTGCTATGGGGTAGTTACAGTAATATAATGAGGACATGCAGGCACAATTCCACATTGGATAATGTCAGAATTGTATAGAAATGTTTCTGCAATGATCAAAAAAGCTGGAAAAAATAAGGGAAGAGAAAGTTATTGTATGAAAATTCTCTTTTCATTTTCAAATGTAAATCATGGTGTTTGCGAAAAGTCTGCATTGATACAATTAGAAATTGGGGTTCTCTTATTTCATCCAGAAGTACTAAAAAGAAAAGTGAGGACAACCTTATAACTAAAGGCTTTGTTACTACCGGGGTGACTGTACATTGGATGGTACATATCCACAGTTAACAAACTCAATAAATGCATATGTAAACACAAAACTAAATCTTTATTGTTAAGTATTTGCTTTATAGTTTGCGGTTATATTAGGGAACAGTCCAGAGACACATGCACTGCTTGACGTACGGGCAGCAGTAAAACAAGATACCCCACTTTCAAATGCACCACATTACCTCAAACCTGCCTGGGCAGGACCACCCTCTTAGGGGGGTGAGAGGGGAGTTCAGTCTCTTTGTCTGGTCCCTTGGCCTCTTTGAGAGGTGTCCTGCAAAGGTGCTCATTAATGACACTGATAGAGGTCTTGTGACCTGTCTTTTTAAATGTATTTAGGTCAATGAAAAACCTGGGTATTGTAATTATGAACTGTAAATTAATTTTATTAATTGTATTTGTTTATTTTTTTATTTTATTTTTTTGTTTGAAGAGTGAGCGTTCAGTATTAATTTAATTCAATTATTTTTAATAATTACCTGGAACACCTTGTATAGTTGTACATTTGTTTGCATGGGTTAGGCTATACTTATAGGAGGCTGTGTGGTTAAAGAAACAGGCTTGTAACCAGGAGGTGTGACCCTGAGCAAGTCACTTAACTTCCTTGTCCTCCGTCTTTCGGGTGAGACGTTGTTGTAAGTGACTCTGCAGCTGATGCATAGTTCACACACCCTAGTCTTGTATCTTGTAAATCTCTAGTGCCTATCTTGAACCTTTTTTTTTTTTTCTTTTAAAAAATGTTACAAATGTTCATTTCAGCAAAATCTTAGACGAAGTAAAAATTATTGTTAAAAAAAAAATAGCGATGTCATTTTATAAGATTTTTCATAAAATAAGAGAAAACAGCTTGATTTTGTGAATACAAAAAATACTCCATATATTGGCATTTGTTTTAAATTCAGCATCTTTAACTAATTGCGTACTTGAATGTATTTGTTAGACAGCAGGACTTAATTTTAGAACCCTGGTGTCTTATTGAGATGCTCAATAACATACCTGTGTTTATTTGGTGGCGTCCATGCAAAATATTTGTAATTATTATGATTAAGCTTTTAGATTTAAAAAAAAAAGAGAAAAACAACAACAACCAAAAACAAAACTGTTCTTCCTCGTAAAGGCTCCCTGAAGACAAAAGTACTGATTTGGGATTGCCACCTGCTACCACAAGTCCTACAATACGTCCCTAAAAAAGGAACAAAGAAAGAGGGCTGAAAAATCTTTAGAGGAACTATTCATTACAGTGACAAAGGGTTAAAGAAATACATTATCATAATTAATCCTATCGCTGGTGGTGGGTGGCGGGTTGCCCTCTAGGGCTGTCGGACACTGACAATGCCTACATGTACACACGCTATTGTGTAACAAGGCAGTTTGGGGGTTAAGAATATTTTAAGCTTTGTAAACATCATTCACTGAACAAAACCTCACAGTTAGTTGGAAGGGCAACTTTCTCTGTCTCCCTTTTTAATTTGAAAACAGAATGCTGAAGTCCATTGAAATTAAATGTAGTTGTTTTTTTTTTCTTTCTTTTCATAGCACTTCAGAGAACCTTCGCAATATTTTTCAAATGACCGTATCAAGGTGGTTTTCTTACAGGAACTGACGGAAAATAATCCAGAGTGTGTGTTAAATAGAGTAAATTAAAAAAGGCTAATCTGGTAAGGATTTTGCAATAAAAATTTTAAAAATACATATTTGAAACCTCTCAAACAACCCAACAAGTTTACATTTTCTGATAGCAGGTTTGATTACATGTTGCAGAGTATGTTGTAGGATAATTATTTTGTGTGTGTGTGTGTGTGTGTGTGTGCTGTGAACTGTGCATTATATGCAGAGTCACTTACAACATTACATTGATTTAACATCTCATCCACAGGATGGAGCACAAGGAGGTTAAGTGACTTGCTCAGGGTCACACGGTGAGAAAGTCAGTGGCTGAGGTGCGATTTAAACCGGTAACCTTTTGTTTGCAAGCCCTGGACTTTAACCACAGGACCACACTGCCTCCTTATAAATATGTGTAATAATTTCTAGCAGTATATTTTCTACCTGTGAAAAATTTTTTATACCCATAAGTGTTAAAAATGATTTGAATGTCTTAAATTTATATTGGTGCAACAATAGTCTTAATTTGTACTGCGTTTTAAAAAAATAAACCCCATCTGAGCTGTTTCCGAAGTTGAGCAATGGCTGAGGTACTTTTGCCCACACTTATTGGTTGGGGCTGTGGCAGTTCATGTTAAGAGCTGTGTGATGGCAGCTATCTGGACAGCGCATGGTCATCACCTCAGTTTATTTACTCAAGGCCTACAGACCTCAGCCGAGACCTCCCTCAGTTTGTTAGGCTTAAAGGGGGCCCTGTCTACCACACAGGGCAATTCTTCACATTCCACATTAGCTCCAATTTCCATCTGCCTTTTTCTTTGTTAAATAAAACAAATTGAGTTTTTAGCGGGTTAGCGGGTGCTCTGCTCCACACATCTTGCATGCAATGGCCCTTTATAGAACGGGAACAGTAATATTGCATGACCCCACTGTATGAAAGCATGTAATGGTTTGTACATAACACATTAACAATATGGTAATAATATTTCTAATACAAAATTATGTAAAATAGAACATTTATCATGGCTATCTATAGCAGTATCTTAGTATAAAATATATTCAGAATACATCAGTGTGACATTAATATGAGAAAGGTAATTGTGATGTAACATTTTGGAGGCTATTTTTGTACTTATTATGCATTCTCATAACTGCACTGGGGCTTCTGAGTTGAGAGGTTGACTACATCCCAAAGACCCACCATTACGGCACAGCATTTCCTGGGTCTATATCGGTTTAATTACCACTGACCACTCCAAAAATGGAGCCAAAAACTCCAGCCTATACAATGCATTTACATTTGGTGTTGATTTGCATCAAAATTTCCAACTGTTGGTCAGTTATAAGGTGTGTTCCTGTTACAAATGAAGTTCAAGGCAGAACAATAGCAAATTCTCCTCTTGAAAAAAATGTATTCAAGTAAATTTGCATTCCCGTAGATATAGTTATGTTTGCATTGCTTCAACCTCTGTCTTTGTTGATTAAAGAACTCTGTAAGATTGCCACTCACAGAATGTGTTCCTTGCAGTATTATAACAATTATTTGCAATATATGTTTTTAAATATTTCAAATATATTGATATTTTGTTTTTAAAACTTTGACTATGGTTTCAGGTACATTCAATGCATGATATGTTGTATTCATCAAAATATATTCAGGAAACTACATCAGAAATATACATTGGCATATGCTGCATTAAATAGATCACAAAATATGTTTCCTTATGTATTGTTTCTAGTATGTTCAATGCAGGATTTTAAATCTATATTAAAATATATTTGTTGGAGTACTTTAGAACAATATATTACCATCAATATAAAATATACTGAATAATATATAACTCAAAATATTTTGCATTAAGGGTATTTATTACATACTATTACTATTTTGTTTTGGTGCTTGAAAAATAATGGGTATCCTGATGACAGAAACAAACACCTGGTTATGCACAATTATTATTATTATTATTATTATTATTATTATTATTATTATTATTATTATTATTATTATTATTATTATTATTATTATAATAAAAGGCATGTACTGTATTAACATTTTAAAAGACTGTTAACCTATGATTTATGTTCACAAATTATGTGTAACTGACCACTATTCTAAAATAAAGACAAACTGTTGATAACAACAAATTAATAAACTAATTAGAGTAGCCTAACATTCTGGATTTCTAGTTTTTAAACAATCTGTAATACATTACTGCAACAAGAGTATTAAAAACTACAAAGAATATTAATAGCTGACTCAAAACACAAGCTTATATGAAAAAATCTGAGTGAAGAGAATGCTTTGACTCTATTAGAGTTGGCTGGAGTACTGCTGTCAAAAATCCATGCAGAGTGTAAAGGATGCAGAAAACAAATCTACCAGTAGATGGGGGACAGAATAAAGACTGCACCACCCACTGGAAGAGTTTGCAATTGAGGATTTAGACACGTCAATCATGGCGTTACTCCACCTCATGCCACTAAAACTAAAAGCTAATAATATGCACACGGTTTAACTTCTCAAACCTAGTAGGGGTCAATTCTCAAGAGACAGGCTTACCTGTGGGAGATGTTTTGCATTCACCACAATGACTGAGAAAAAAAGCCACCAAAGCAATTGGAAGTGCTGAACTGTATGTCCAAATTTACATGTAACTCATCACTTACAATTAAATATACACTTCCAATTGAAAAGAACACTCACAATAGGCGTTATACTGTACATTTTCAATGTCTTTATTAATAAGTGATACCTGTGAATGCTTATTCAATCATTTAATATGCAGTCTTAACAAATCAATTAAAAAATGTTGGTAATGTATAGTAATACACTGAAATGTTACTAAATAGATAGGAATCTGGTGTACGGTCTTTAAATTAAAAAAACATTTTTTATATACCAAAAAAGTTCTATGAAAACTTTTGAAATTTTTCAAGCCGAACAATTCCATTTAGTGCTATTACATTAATAGAGGAAAATCACAAGGTTCTAAAACCGATTCCTAGGCATCTGTAAAATCTTCCCATCTACCCAACTAATTATATTACTGTACACCCCAAAATATGAACCACACTTAATATGACATGCTTAAAAAAACTGAGTTAAAGCTGTTAAGAATAGGCATCTGTAATACA
The DNA here is from genome assembly GCF_017654505.1 of Polyodon spathula. Taxonomy (NCBI): domain Eukaryota; kingdom Metazoa; phylum Chordata; class Actinopteri; order Acipenseriformes; family Polyodontidae; genus Polyodon; species Polyodon spathula. The sequence goes on from NC_054551.1 coordinate 28,302,756, forward strand.
ATAGTTTTTTACAAAACAATTCATATTATGGGTGATATAAGTTCCAGTTAAACATTAACCTCTTTTGATACCTTGACATAGCATAAGTGGTACCAGTGCCCAGATGCTGTAACTGAAGTATATTTTAATGACGCACACAATGCTGCCACATGGCCAACTGCTGCAACTGCAGCTCCAAATTATAGTGGTAGTAGTTTTGTAACATAAACTAGTTTAATGAATCTGGCCCATAGTTTCTCCTACAGGGTTTGCATATGATATCCACACTCATTTCCTCTACATTCACCCAGAGGCTTCTGACCCTGCTCAAATTAGGTTAAAAAAGAGCCTGCCTTGCCTTAAACCTGTTTCTTCTGGGATCGCAGATATTTGTGGTCTCTAGTTACTTTAATTGGGTGCCCTCTGGTGAAGAAGAAATAAATCAGCCTGACTGTGATTGAGTTGTACATCATGTCCAGGATGAAACAGTGTGGTCCTAAAAACAGCCCCTGGCTTCAACCTCATTTTTACAGGTGAGGGGGGTCAAGAACAGAGATACTGTAGAAATAGGCTCTTATTCCTTTAGTTTAGCTTTACACCTGGACAGGTATTAACCACTGAAAACATTCAGGAAGCTTCTTTACATGTCTGTTAGATTCTGTGTGTATGTGTGAATATATGTATATGGATGGATAGATGGGTGGATGTAGGGCCACCATGAGTAGCTATGGTAACAAGTGTACTAGGTGTTTAAGGGATATGTGGCCATATTTGTGCAGTATCTGATAAGGAAGCACCTGCCAACCAAGCACCTTACCCTACTGAGAGTAAACCACACTTGCAAAAGAGACATACAGCATTAAAACTAGTTATTAAAAATGCTATCTAGATAGAAAAACAACTTGATTAAAAAAAAAAAAAAACTGCTGATAAAGTTTGTTTTAAGTACTGTATTACATGTAGTCAATTCAGAAATACACAGTCTAAACTCCAAAACTAATACTGGCTCACTGAAAGGGACATTTTCAGTTTACTGTCCAATGTCATACCCTGACACATGGGGGCCAGTGGGAACTGAATTAGTACTGTACAGCAAACGTAAAATAAGCCAAGAATATACTACAATAATTGCACAATGTAAATAATCCCATCAAAGGGGTATCCGGGTCTATTAAATCCCTTGTTGGTCTACCGATAACAGAAATCCACCCTAAAATTCTCACCTTGGATAAATAAAGCGACACACACACACACACACACACACACACACACACACACACACAAAATGCCTTCTTCGACGGTTCGACAAATACTAATTCATATAACAATACAACTGGCAAATTGTCCAAAGTTAATGGTGATCCTTTAAAAAAAATTAATAATAATAACGCAGAGTATACAATAACTTTCTTTCTCGTGTTTTCTTCAAATACTTTCAGGAAAGCTTGTAGAAGAAAACGTTCGTTCTTCGCTAAAACCAACCCATTTCAAATGCATGCCTAAACCTTTCCGGATTTTTTTTTCTTTCTCTTTTGTGTATCTGATTTTGAGTTTAAAGGGGGTTGTATCTGTTATATCACTATAGATGGTATGTCAGATTGCTTTTTGTAAAGCGGGCTGAACCATTAGGAAATTAGCAGAGCAGGATTGCAATGTGCGGGGGTTTTATTGAAAGAGTTTTCCTCTCCCTCTCTCTCACTCGCTCACTCGGCGCGAACACTCGCTTGGTCGTTCCCCCCCAAACCCCCTTCCCCCCCCCCCCCCCCCCCCCCCACCCCCCCCCCACCTCTAATTCAAGGATCTGCTGGGTGGTCTCCCTCTCTCTCCACTTTCCGAGGCAACGCTTAGCAGATAATAATAGGAGATGTTTGCAAAGTTTGCGTCTTCGCAGAAGGAGAACCGGTTAGCACTTGGGTTCGCAGAGCACTTTTCCATCAAACCTCCCTTTTCAGGATTTGCAAAGGGGCTCCCTTCTTCAAATGTTACTGCAACAGGATCAGAAGCCGATCTAGTGATCTGCATTAGTGTTTACCTGGTTCTTAACTGTATTTTACAAGCTATCTGGGCGAATGAAGACCAAAGGATCTATAAGGATTTGGGCACATAATGTTGGGATGGAGTTGCAAGACTTTGGCTCAAGGAAAGAGTAGAAGATTTTCTCCAAACTTTGACCCGGTGGATGCGTCTTTTCTTTTTCTTGGATTATTGCTAATTTTGTTGAATTTCGCTGCGATTCTTCTTCCTCGTTTTATTGTGAGCTTCATTTTCTTGTTTGGACTATGGCCTCGGATCCCAGTATCCCAGGGGTCAGTATCTGTGGAGAATTACCCCCGAGTTATACGCGTTCTCCCCCGCCTGTAAACTCAGATCTGCTCCGGAGACCCAGTTATTGCCACGCTGCTTTCGCACTAAAACAGATTTCAAAGGTGACAAATTGAATTTATTTACACATGCTTAAAAATGTTAACCAAAGTTTTATACATAGTAGCCCCAGAACATTTACATTTTGGATAGGTAATCTGTAAACAGTGTTTTAAGGTGTAAGTGTTTAAAAATGTTTGTGAGATATCCAAGTTATTTAAAGAAGTGTATTGGTTATTGTAAACCCACGCGTTTATCTTTATCTAATGTCCTGCAACAAACGCTAAACTAGCGTGTAGCGATGCACATTTTGAAACTGTTAAAAAGTGTATTGAGGGATATTGTGAAAAGTAAGAGTTAAAATGCTTTAGCTTCACAAAGTTGAGCTATAGGCTCGTGCTGAATGAAAACATCGGAGTTTGATATTTATTTTAAATAATCCTGATTAACTTGAACTGTTTGTTCTGATTTCAGGCGAAACAAATTGCTGTGGGTCGAACATGGGTAATCTGAACTCGAAAGCTTTCTTTAAAAATATGTATTTTGTGTGTGGTATTTTTGTAAGTGACATGTTCGGTTTGCGAAATGAATCTATAGGCTGTGTTTGTTTGAAGATGCGGTGGGTCCCCGAGAGGAATTCACTGATTAAGTTTTATCTGACAGACCTATCAATGAACTGTACGCGCGTTTGGAAAAGTGTCAGAATTAGGGGAATAATTAATTATAGAAATACAAATTTAAACGTGCACATATACAATAACAAATAAGATACTTAAAACGTTTTAAATACTTAAAACGTATTAAAAGGACTATGCGTTTAACAAAGTCCTGAATAGAGTCCGAGGTGTTCTGAATCTACAGCTGAAAACACAAGCATTCATGATAAAATGCAGATTATGTATTTTTTTTCATAGGGATGTGGGTATATTGGCAGTGGTGGGTTTGTTTTTCTGCCTGCTTGGAACAGCGTGGAGCATTTAAAAAAGATGTAGCACACCACCGATAAATGCATTCCAGATTATGAAAGCCTTAAAAATATGGATGTAAGACATTAGAAGCGCACGAGGTCTCAATGTTCTGCTTCCAATAAACTGACGGTATATAATGACATATGATTGTTAATAACATGTATTTCTAGAGCTAAATCAGTCATGGTTGTTTGCCACCCAAGTCTTTTTGAGATCATAGCGTGGGCATTTTGTAGTGTGGGCAGAGAGTGGAGGCTAGAACGAATAGGAAAGAAACCTTTGACACTGGTGACATTACCTTTGGCCAATTAGAAATGCACAGGCAACCTCAAAAACAAGCACACGCTTCTAGAAAATGGTATGTGGCAAAGAATGTGTTGTGCGGGCAGCCGCTACCGTAATATCAACACTTAGCAAAGTTCTTCCCAAGTTGACAACTTCAGGTGCAGAAAAGAAATGTAAATATATTGATAGCTGAGTTCATTCCGAACCCCGAGTAATTTGTATGTATGTGTGTGTGTTCTTTTGTATTTTAGGGTAAGGCTGTGGGACAAAAAGCCCCGCTGTGGATCCGGGCGCGGTTCCAGGCCCTGCTCTTCTCACTGGGCTGTCAGATCCAGCGGCATTGTGGAAAGGTCCTCTTCATTGGACTTCTTGTATTCGGCGCTTTGGCGGTCGGATTGCGGGTTGCAGCAATTGAGACGGATATTGAGCAGCTTTGGGTGGAAGGTCAGTAATACTATTATTGGGTTTGCAGACAAGAGCCATTATCATTTGCCAGACTGCACCATGCACCTTTTGGAGAATTGATTATGCTGTCTATTTAAGAGGAATGTCACCAATTTATCACGCGTGAGTAAATGAATAGGGTCCACGTTGCGATATCAGGGCTGAAAAAGTGCTTCTTTGTCTATTTGCATTCTTGCGATGTTTATTTGCAGTGACCTATTATTGTTACTTTGTAATTGCTACTTTGGGTTTGCAGTCACAGTATACAGACAGCTTTGGAAACGACAGTACTATATCAAGTTTATGCTTTGAAAATCGCGGGTGCTTTTTTAAACTGCAAAATAAACAAACAAAAAAAACAAAAACAAAAAAAACTGGAATAATACTATGGACTTAAAACACGTGTACCAGCGGCAGGCTGTTGTGTCTCGTTGAGACAGTGTCTGAATTCGACAGCACGTTGTAAAGTTCTCTCTTCGGCAAGGTTCCTTACTTGTTTTTAGTTTTTTACGTTGATTTTTCTTCCTCCAGTAGTGGGCTGTGTTTTTGTCTTATCTAGCACGTTTGGGTCGTACGAAGTTGGTGGTGTTTTATGTGGTTTTCACACTCTTGAATTCTTTCTAAGCCCCCAAGGCTTTAGCTCTGCTGCTGTTCTCAGCAGCAGATGGGCTGTGTGAATCGTTATTGCCATCTTTCAGGCTCCGACCCCCCCGTCCCCCCGTCCCCCTGTTCCCCCGTTCCAAGCTCCCTGTGTGGTCTGAAACTATTCTTGGATTCCATTCAAGAATACCCCCCGCCCCCCAAAAATAGAGGTTACCACGAAGTTTACCCACCTGTTTCACGCACACTAAGGGAGTCACGGCAGTTGTAAAATAAGAGGTTTCTTGTGCTTTCCTGTCAGTTTTGTCTGGATTTTTAAGTGGTTTTGTTGAAAACTGCAAAGTTATATACAGCAACTGTAATCTACCATAAAGTTTAATTACCCTGTTTTTTCACTGCCTATGCCTCAATTTGCTGCGATTTGCTTTAATACAAAATCTGATTATTTTACTGTAAACGTGCAGTATAGTAGACGCTTACACAGGTGAACAGGTGGATAGCTTTTTTGGGGGTAAAAAAAAAACAAACAAACAAACAAAAAAACAAACCTGGGTTTTTTAAAACTTAATGTAGTATAAAACATCTATGGAATAATCTTTTAGTTATGACAGAATATCTTTTAAAAGTAGCAGTAGGGTTTTATCTTTGAAAATGTTTGTGCTGTTTCAGACTTCTGGAAGTAAATGTAAACTAACTGTAACAGAGCTGAATGGAGCGCTTAATGTCTTACGGCAAATGACTGTCTTAGAATGAAATTCCAATAGCTTAAAAAGGAGAATGCTGTGCCTTTAAGAGGCTGTGCCTCTTTCTAAAGTTTCTGTCTGCGTTGTTTCCCCCAATAGCCCATTGACAAAGCTGCTCTAAGTTGAATGGAGAGTAAGTGGTTTGGTAACAAGGAGAGGCTAGTTCTCACACACACACACACACACACACGCACGCACGCACGCACACACACACACACACACACACACACACACACACACACCTATACTTGTAGGGACTTCTCACTGACTCTCACAATTTTTTTATTTACTATTTCTAACTGCAGTCAGACAAAACTCCACACAAGGTGAAAGTCAATAACAAACTAACTATGTTTGTGCTTTTTTTTTTTTTTTTTTTTTTTTTTTTTTTAAGGCATATTTAGTTCTTAAAAAGGTGTTTTACAAAGTGTGGACGTCCCCACAACATAGTTTTTTCAGGTGTTGCTATCTTTGAGACATTTTCTCAAATTTTGTCCGCACATTGATAGTAACAGATAGGGACATATCCCAAAGGAAAAAGAACTGCTGTAAATTTGTCTATTCAGCTAAAGTTTTTAACAGTACTTGACACCTATTTTGAAGTCAGTGGAAAAAGAGCGTTTAACATACTTTAAAATCTCACTGTGCTACATTTGTTGAAAACGACCAAAATACATACTAAGCTATATTTGGACTTCTGGACTAGTTATGCTATATTGTGTGTGTGTGAGGATGTGGGACAGTAATTCTTGAGCAGATGCAATACCTGAACAGATGCAAATGCAGCAGTGACTTCAGTACTTTTAAAGAGGACATATGGCACTAAAACATTTGTAGTTTGTAGTTATATATTTGCTTGCTTCACCCAACTTTCCCAAAGCCTACTGTGCAATTCCGAAGAACATGGGGCAGAAGTATTTAAGGGAGTAAGTCTTAAACAGAGCTGAGGTGCTTCCGAGCAGGCAAGCACATTGATTGACTGGGTTGTCTTTCCCAGTATAGTTTGATAGTGCAGCTAAAGGGGTTCCCCTGGTCTGCTGTCCACTTTTCCCCCTTTGGGGTGATGCCTGGACTTGCACCCCACATGCCCTTGAAGAAAATGAATGCATTTGTGCTGCCAAAAAATAGATGGGAGAGAGAAGAAAAGGGGAAAGAGAAATCACAGCCTATGTGAGTGAAAAGGCAGAGTGCACAGATAATAGGGCCCTGAGTGCATTGTTAGCAGGAAGAAAAGGGAATAATGGAGGGGGTGTTGGGGGGGGGGTGACGGTAGACAGGACGGGACAATCCAGAGGGGTGCACATTTTACATTGAGCCTGTTTGAGATTTGTAAGACTCACTCTTGCTCAATTTAAAAACTATTGAAATTGAAAATTTACAACAACATAGTTTCTTAAGGTGGCTTGAAGGTGCATATGGGAATAATATCAATGCACTTTACTGTATAACTGCAGTTACAAAGCAGTTATTGTGATGTTAAATAACATTGAGACATTCTGTTTTCAGAAATTAGGTATCTCAATTTCATTAGCTGCATGCTTTACCTTAATGCAGTTTGAAGATTTAAATGCAGGTTTGGTTTGTTGTTCTACAGTATCTGAACTGTATGTCAATGTGAAAGTACTGTACTTCCTTCACTCTAACTCCGATCCAAAATGCCAATCAAAAGAATGTACTAACGCCCAGCTTTCCACATTTCAAGCTGTTGAATATAGAAATATATAATATCAATTAAAAACCAATGCATATCCTTATCTTTTCTGACTGACTATACATGACTATTTGCAACCTTGGGCCTGGATTTGACCATAATGGTCAACATTGCTATAGCCACGCTGTTGACTTTTGAATTCTTTATTGGTACTGTACTGCAGCTGTAGTTTTATGGATAAGGTCCCAAGATTAATAATGCAAATTACAGTAAGTTTAAATGTAACTAACGGCTGGATAAATGTCAGCCGTTAAATTAATGCATCTAACAAAAAAAAGAAACATGCTTTTCAAGGTCTTTAAGGTCTGACAACAATCTTGTCAGTTTCAGTTAAAATCACATTCACTATGCTCAATGGCAGTGGACTACGTTAATAGTCTAAAGCTGTTGTTAAGGATGTGCGTGTATGTGGGTGTGTGAAATCCTATTAAAAATTATAGTCAGAGGAATGCATTATTTATGATACCTCCCATAATGGTTTATAATAAGAGTTGTGTGTAAAAAAAGAAAGAAAACACAAGTGCCAGCGTGATTCAAAGGGTCCAGCTGGAGCACTGCAGACACCTCTCAGAGTATTCAAATAAGCAAGGCTTTCGCAGGAAATTTTGAGTTATTTGCATTCAGAGCGGTTATCTAAATAAAAATGCAAGGTAAATGCAATAATTCATTAAAAAATACACAGTCTCCCAGACGTGGGCTGGAACCAGAGAAAGAAAGCTCTATCAAGCATTATCGGAGGTGAATGGCAAGCCACAGGACCCCAGCTACATAAATAAACAGTAACTACTGAGCCGCAGACCTCACGAGTAGAAAGAATAAACAAGGCCAGAGTCAGCCTGGGTCAGCAGAAAATGTTTATTCCAACCCCAACCCCCCCCACCACGACCACACTCCTGAAAGCAACAATAATTCTGTTTTTAAAAACACTTTGTTCATGAATGTAATGTTCAGGGTTGAATTGACCGCATTGTTTGACTGGAGTCTTCTGTTCATTCACAGTCTTGGCCAATGGAGATCAGTCCTGAACTCCATAACCTGTACTGGGCAGACTAAGTAATGGTGATGCAAGCAGCATGTTCTTGCTTGAACTGTGCTGATGCTGTGTGATGTTGCTATTATAAAAGTATCTCCACTTACTTTGTTTACGTTGATCTGTGTGAGGAAAACCTTGCAACTTGAATAAGGGAATGATCAGACGAGATTCATTTAAAAATGTTTCAAAATTAACCCATGGTGGTGAAGTTTGCTGGTTGGGTCTTTAGGGTCCATCACTAGCCACGTGATCCCAAAAGTGAACCTGGATTTTAAACCTTTCTTGGAAATTCTTTTGCTTGATAATTATCATTGCTTCAAATAAAGCGATACCAGTCTTCTTTTTTTTTCAAGGATTTAGTTTTTTCGTCTTTTTATCTCTCTGTCCTATTTACACCGTCAAAATAAAACGAAAAGAAAAAAAAACATTTTCTTGATGCTTGAAAAAAAAATGGTCCCTGTGCTCAATAAATTCATTTCTGGTCTGAATGAAGCCAGCAATGTGGAAAAATTTTGCTTTTCACAACGGGATGAATGTATGTTTCAACCACACATTAAGCCGTATTAGCAGGCAGTGGAGTGCTTAATGCGACCATTTTTCACAGCAGCCAACAGTGGGGATGATTAGCATAATTAGTACAGGCAAGCCTATACATATGGAAATGGCAAGTGCCTAAATGCCAACACCAGTGGAAATTTATGTCAACCCTGACAGGAGTCTCAGGATTGAATAGGTCCTACTTCTAACTGAATCTTTTATTTTTTATGGCACTTTCCTTAACCTTAACTAGTTTTAGAAATCTAGATTTAAGTTTATCTTAATTTAAGTTTCATTTTAGGTGGGCCTTCACAGTCTTTGAATGGTAGGCCTCACACACGCTCAAAAATGAAAGACCTACTTAGGCTTCAAACCATGAAGTTGGCCTCTACAAAACCCCTTGGTAATTAAGTCTCCCCCCCCCCCCCCCCCTCTCTCTCTCTCTCTCTCTCTCTCTCTCTCTCTCTCTCTCTCTCTCTCTCTCTCTCTCTCTCTCTCTCTCTCTCTCTCTCTCTCTCTCGCAAAAGCTCACACATACACTCAGACTCAGACTTTCTATAGCTAAGGTATGAAGCCAAACCCCCCTTTTTGCATAGTTTTATTTGGGAGGGAAGGCTTGGTTCTTTGCTTTTGTTGTGAACATTTTCTTTATTTTTTCCTGTTTGTTGGGAAACATCTGAAAGACATTCAGGATGAATGACAAAAGCCCATATTCATTCTTTGGGGCCTAGGCTCTTTCTTTGCTGAGCTGAGGTGGAGCACCCATCTGCTACTAAATTCTACAAAAAATGGGGATTGGTTGTTTAGGAAGGGGGTGTGGGGGGAGGAATTATTTTTCAGAGGCTTTTTTCATGAAAAGAGACCAAATTTTCACTGGTAGGGTTTTATTTAACATGTTCCAGAAAATATTGCAAATGGGATCTCAACACTTTAAGGGAAAACAAAGCAACAGAGGACAAGACATGTTTTGACAAAAGTTTGCTCCAAAGAACTACATAGAACTGTTTTCCCAATACACCATCTCTTTTGATTTCGCTGAGTATTTTGTGGGAAGCTGGGTGGCTGTGACAGGTAAAAATGCCTCTTTCAGTACACCACTCACCAAGACTTCCTCCAGAGCAGCATGGGTCCTTTCAATGGCTCCCTAATCCAGCTAATCTGGCCCACAACACTTTGAAGGTGGCCTACCCCATGTTCTGACAAGCACTGTGCCAAGAAACTCAAATCACTTAATTTAATTATATTATATTGTGGCATTACATTAATTTAGTGTTTTACATGTTATGAAATAATATTAATTATGTTTTACTCTCAGTGACTTTGGTAACCCTTGGCAGTATCTTGCTTACTGCAGTCTAGTACAGTTGAGTGATGTCACCCCTCACTGCAATCTGCAGCAAGGATGTTGTGTCTTGTGCCATGCCATGACACTGGTGCACTAAGGTTGGGTTGCAGCAATGATGTAGAAAAACCACTTTGCTGGTCTGATTAGCCAATGTAGCCAGCCTTTAAATAATACTAACCCAAATGTACCCATGGGTTCAAACTAATTAGCAGTGGAGAAAAATAACAAGAAGAAAAAGGTAAATTTGCCACTAATTAATAACAAATGGTCTTGCAGTTTGAGAAGTTTCTCTCAGAAAGTTGCGCTGTTGTTTTAAATGGTACCGCTTTTGGATTTTGGGCAAACCTGGACAAGGACCATAATATCAGAACACTTATATGAGGTATGCATTTCAGAACCTCTTAACAAAAAGAACCTTTTCATGACACTCTTAAGATAATGAAAGTTTGGAAAGCTGTACTGTAGCTCTCTGGACCGGAGAGAGTGTTTAGGAGGGGGTGTGAGTGTGAGTGAGATTGGAGCTGACACAGTCCAGCAGTGGAGCTGACACCACAGCACGGGGCTCTAACTCTGTGGTTAATTACATGTCACATTTCATACAGCTTGCGGCCCCTTCTTACTGGCCTGATATGCTAGCCATCCCCTGGGTGGGATCTCATCCCTCTTTAAATCTCCCGTGTCACTATCATTGTGTCTTGCATGTTTATTGTTTTAACAAGTAATTTAGTTTATAGTGTATTTTATTCCTGGATGATCTAGAGTATTTAATTATGTGGAATGCGTTTACTTGCCTGTATTTTCTATTATCATAGCTAAATATTGTATTCATACTCTATACTACACACAAAGATGTACAGCATAGTACGACATAGTGTAATGCATGCACACATCGTGGCACGAAGAAACAGCTGTACTCGACACACTAAAGAAAATGTCTCCCAACTTTAAAGTTCAACAGCGGTCACGTTCGACTTCTAGTTACAGCTTCCTGCATGCAGCCTTCATTCACCCATGTCTGGTAATATGGCTTGTAGCATTAACAAAATTATTCCTTGTGCTTGGTTTTCAATGAGTTATAGAGGGAACCTGACATATTTTCCTTCAAGTTCTTTTTACTATTTCGGTGCCTGTCCCTTTAAGTGCAAGGGCCTGTAACTACAGCTTGAGCAAGCGGCAGAGCTCCCATCTGGTGAGTGGCTGAGCAATTGCTGAGTGGCGGGGCCCTGGTCCCTGTCTGGGTGGTCCAGATGGGTGGAACGAGACACAAATAGCTATAATTTACTTCAGGAGCCCTATAATTACAGGGAGAGAGGTTGAAGCTCTGTTCCTGCAGATGCCCGATTGCATTAAATGTGAACACTGTGCTCAAAAGGAGAGGAAATACATACAACCACTGGCCCTGTAAAATAAATAAATAAAAAGAACCACTCCTGGGCCTAAAATCCTAATCGGGCCCTTTATCATCAAACTAAACTATGCTTCTGTGAAACAGAACATGTGAATTGTCTCCTCTTCCCAGCAGTCTGAGCCTCCTTTACTGTTTACTCACTTGTCTATAAATCTGGTATTTTTCCAAAAATAATCTGATACTGCTGTAGTTTTGTTAGTAATTTTAAGCCCTGCTGTATGAGGGAAGTCAAGTTGGAAAGGGAAGCTTAGTTTCATAGGGATAGTTGCAGGGATTCTCCACTATTTGGCCCTTGAGTATTTGACAGTTCAGTAACTGAGAGAGATTGCCCTGGACTATTCTATACCGACATAAAAACATGAAAAAATCCCAGTATGGTACAGTAAATATCATAGCCCCCTCTGAAGTGGAGTGTGGTGTGTTTAATGCGCCCTTGGTGGTACTGTGGATTCCCTGCCTTGTCTTTTCATGATGGTCCCTCTTAATTTTAGAGTTGGTCTCTGAGGCTTCCTGTAGTGCTTTGTATCTGCACTCCAGCATAGCGTGAGAGGGGTAGCTGTGCTGGTAGAGTGAACATTATCACTTGAGACACATCTGGTCAGTGCTGGTTTGCAGGATTTTTACTGTTGTTTGTTGCATTGGCCAAACTTTTGCCAGAAAAGCTCCTGCAAACCAAGTTGGCAAAGTGGGTAAAACAAGCGTGCATGCTAAAATGGTTGCCCTGTTTAAGTGCCTAAGCTTCTTCAAATAAACTGGGCACAGTCATGCAGGCGTGCGTGTGGTTTGCATTGTTTCGGAGACGCGGCAGAATATACCCTTCAGAACTCTTCCCAAGGCAAAACAACCCAAACACAAGAAGAATATATAGCTTGTAATAATAAGGCCTGCTTGTGGTGCGTCTCACCCCCTCAGGCTCTGCTGTGGGTCCCTGGAGCCCAGCCAGAGTTTGTGGTTAGGATTGCAGAGCTGTATAGGAAGTAGAAAAGCAATGAGAAGGGGGGGGGGGGGGGGGGGGGGGGGGGGGGGGGTTGAAAATTAGAAATGACCACATAGAACTTTGTCTATGTCAACCTTGCACATAATTATTATTACCCCCCCTCCATTCTATAATCCTGTAAATCCTTAAAACCCATTTAGAAATTCAAGTAACATCTGTGCACAACCCATCAAAAGATGTTTTCTTGTAACTTACTTTCTGTGATTTGTATTGCTTGCTATTTAGTTGGGTAGAAATAAAAAATAAAAAAAAAACATACTTTTTGACAGACCTATGTATGTATGAACTAGGATATTTCTAACTTAACCCTTCAGATGCTGCAGACTGATCTCTCTGCTGCAGATAGACTGCATTACATTTCAGTGTAGTTATAGTGCAGCTCAGTTGCAACTGAGTACAGTTAGCCCTGCTGTGTAACTAACTAGCTTTGGTTTTCTCTGCAGCTGGCAGCCGCGTGAGTCGAGAGTTGAGGTACACCAAGGAGAAACAAGGAGAGGAGACTGTCTTTACATCACAAATGCTGATTCAGACCTCTAAACGCGGAGGTACCAACATCCTTACCCAGGAAGCTTTGCTGCAGCACCTTGAGGCCGCACAAGCAGCCAGCAAAGTCCAGGTGTCTTTGTATGGAAAGTAAGTATTTAAGTTGTAGATGCAAATGTTTTATTTTATTGTCGTCTTTCTAGGGTTTTAATGTTTAACTTTTACTTTTATTTTATAGGTTGTGGGATCTTAATAAAATCTGCTACAAATCGGGTGTCCCTGTCATCGAGAATGGAATGATTGAGAGGGTAAGTGTCCAAAGCTGTGCCTGATATCTGGGGATGCTGTCCAAATCAGTCCAATACAACAGAAAGTGTTGCATCTGTTACAATCAGAAATATTTGTGCTGTGTTGTAAAGGTTAACTTGTAAACACTAACCCTGCACTGGGTTAATTTTCTCCAGATGATCGACAAGCTGTTTCCCTGCATGATTGTGACTCCTCTGGACTGTTTCTGGGAGGGAGCTAAACTCCAGGGCGGCTCTGCCTACCTTCCGTAAGTAGCTATTTCGCTCAATGAGATTCAGTATATGGACAGCAGCTTTATCCTGTACATGTTTTAGTTGCATAGCCCATTGCCTTAATTTTTTTTTTATTATCAGACATAATTTAAAATGTAGTTTTTCTGCAAACAGGTTGTATCATTTGAATATAAACTGATAGGATCTGAGATTTGCAATCAAGTGAAATGTGTGGTGCTAGAGTCTCCCATCATGGCCACACACACAAATAGACATCACCCTGCTGGGTTCTTTTCAGACTGAGTATAACCAGCTAATCCTACATTAGGGTTAAAACGGGTGACCTATCTTCGAGCCCTAAAGCTAGAATGCTGTCTATGGCAGTCTGGTGAGATCACCCAGCTGATCATCCATTTATTTCTAGCTGGTGGTCCTGCTTTCTGCTTTTCTTCACCTTGTTTTACAGACGGATACTCAGACCTCTAACAAGGGAGCCACGCTGTCTCAGTGCCTGCTTTACCTCTCTCACACATAGGCATAAGAACATTAGAAAGTTTACAAACGAGAGGCCATTCATCCCATCTTGCTCATTTGGTTGTTAGTAGCTTATTGATCCGAGAATCTCATCAGGCAGCTTCTTGAAGGATCCCAGGGTATCAGCTTCAACAACATTACTGGGGAGTTGGTTTAAGAGTCCCACAATTCTCTGTGTAAAAGAGTGCCTGCTATTTTTTTCTTCTGAATGCCCCTTTATCTAATCTCCATTTGTGACCCCTGGTCCTTGTTTCTTTTTTTCAAGTTGAAAAAGTCCCTTGGGTCAGTATTGTCAATACCTTTTAGAATTTTGAATGCTTGAATCAGATCGCCGCGTAGTCTTCTTAATCCACGTAGATTCAATTATTTTAGCCTGTCTGCATATGACATGCCATTTAAACCCGGAATAATTCTGGTCGCTCTTCTTTGCACTCTTTCTGGAGCAGCAATATCCTTTTTGTAGCGAGGTGACCAGAACTGAACACAATATTCTAGATGAGATCTTACTAATGCATTGTAAAGATTTACTTCCCTTGATTTAAATTCAACACTTTTCACTATATATCTGAGCATTTTGTTGGCCTTTTTTATAGCTTCCCCACATTGTCTAGATGAAGACATTTCAGAGTCAACATAAACTCCTATATCTTTTTCCTAGATTTCTTCTTCAATTTCAGTATCTCCCATATGGTATATATAGTGGACATTTTTATTGCCTGCATGCAATACCTTACACTTCTCTATATAAAATGTCATTTGCCATATGTCTGCCCATTTCTGAATGCTTTCTAGATCATTTTGAATGACCTTTGCTTCTGCGACGGTGTTTGCTACTCCTATTTTTGTGTTGTCTGCAAATTTTAGCAAGTTTGCTTACTATACCAGAACCTAAGTCATTAATGTAGATTAGGAAGAGCAGAGGACCTAAAACTGATCCCTGTGGTACACCACTGGTTACTTGCTCCATTTCGAGGTTTCTCCTCTAATCAGTACGTTCTGTTTTCTACATATTAATCACTCCCTAATCCATTTGCATGCATTTCCTTGAATCCCTACTGCGTTCAGTGAGACGTAATCTTTTATGTGGGACTTTGTCAAAACCCTTCTGGAAATCTTAATAAACCATGTCATATGCTTTTACTAAGTGAAACAGGTCACTTGACCTCCTTGTACCTCAAGCTAGGCCTAAACTGGGTAAAAGCAGCTTGGCCCCCAATGCATACCTCCATCCTGTAACCACACACACTGGTAACAGGTTGTTGCTAATACTGGCAGAGGGATTCGAACCTGTCCCCTTGCTGCTGCTGTGGAAGGCAAGAGTAATTTGGTGGTCAACCGGGGAGGGAGGGTTTGGGTCAAACAATGGTTAGCATTCTTTTAGTTTACGAGTGTGTGTCCATCAGTGAGGGGCCCTATACGGGGGCCCAGCTTTGTCAGCAACCGGTAACCCCACTCATTCTCATGTTAATCACCGTTGCTCAAAGCTGTAAGTTGCCCAACAAATAAAACAGGCATTATTCAAGCCACGGGCCTATAGAGAAGAAAAAAAAGTAGGAATAGAGTGGGGCTGGATAACCCCCTTTATAATATATTATATATATATATATATATATATATATATATATATATATATATATATATATATAATATATATATATAAAACATATAAAATGATTTTGGTCATTGATGGAAAACTTGAGTGAAGATTAAACCAGAACTTTGAAAAAGAGGGTGATCTTATCCAATATTGAATCTTAACAAGATGAACCTTATCAGGGTTCAAACAAATGGCAAAAAATGTCAGGAAGAAAACATAAATAATTTTTTAGTTTGTTCAATTAAGATTGAAAAAAATAACCCTTCAAATCTATACAGCTTTTGTTTATTTTGTTGCCGTTTGTTTTCTCCTTCTGTGGGCACTTCTTTTTTTCAGGGGTTGAGTGGGGAGGGGGGTTGCTGGAGTGAATGTCCTCTCCAGCTTCCGCTTCAGTTCAGCTGAGTTTTTTTTTCAGAGCAAAAAAGAGAGAGAGCAGAGAGAGAAAAAACTTTAGAGAACAAAGAGCAGCAATCTATGGAAAAACAAAAGGGCCTGGGCCGGCTCACTCAAGCAAAAAATAGCAGATAAAGGAGCCTCTCTTTGCAGACAGGAGCGGGGCCGCTTGGTATGTGAGAATCAGAAAGAACCAGCTTTATTTGAAGCCACTCTTCATGAATTATTGGAGTGAGATTCTGCCCAGAGTTTGGACGCTTTTTTGTGTGTGTCCCTTTTTTTCTCTCTACTCCGTTTTTTGGTGGGGGGGCGGCGGTCTTGTTAAAATGCCCTTGTCATTCTTATTTTTATAAAAATGACACCCTCTGTTTTATATCTCTTTAGCCATTAGGGGTCAAAAGTTTTTGTGCTTCTTGAGCTGTTAAAAAAATAAATAAAATAGTGTGCATTTCCAAATCTTACTTTTCTCAATATGTATCTAAAACTCCCTTTAAAAAATATATCGGTAAATATCGGTAATTGGTACGAAGTGCTGAATTTTATTTCCCTTGTTTAGTAACGTATATGTTCAGCTTTTGTTGTTGGTATATCAAAATAGTGAAAGTAAGAACTTGTACCATTGGATTGCTCAGTAGAGATGCAATACCACATTCCCAGTGGGTTCCTGCCTCTTAGCAGTAATGCATAGAGGGCATGGAAAGGTCAAGTCAACTTACCCCACCAAAGGGGTCACACTACAAGGTTGCAAGTTATTAAAATTTGCTTCAGAAACTGCTGAAAATCCAATAATAATACAGTACAAATAAAATAAAAGCAACTACCGAGCCAAACCTTTGTGGCATGTTGTCTGTACTGTAAGCATCCTGGCTCCCTGGTATCCATGGCATTAACACTTCTTTTTTTCACTCTTTTTTATTGAAAGTCAGTGAAATGAGCTGAAGGGGGCAGGAGATGGAAGGGGAGGGGGTTGGTTTGGAAAGGGGGGGGTGGAGACAAATAAAATCACTCATTGTAAGTGTGAGAGAAAAACCTACAAAAGGATATTTTACAGATGAAGAGATTAATGGTTTAACGTCCCCCCAGAAGAGAGCTGTAACTCGCAGGGAGAGAGAGAGAAGGGGGAGTGAGGGAGAATAGGAGACATCAAAGCTGCAGCCAGTTTTAGGAAAGACGGTGATAATGAGAGAGAGCAGCCCAGGTTGGCAATGCCATAATCTAACAATTTGCTGAGGAAGGAGGGAGGGGTTCATTACCAGCATAACTCAACCCCGCCAACACGCACCTTAGAAACAAACAATGCTTAAAATAAGAAGCACCTGAAACACTTTTCTTTCAGTTCAGACTTTGTATGTGCAGGAGTGTATTTTAAAGTCATGGCAGCCTATACTTTGGTAAAATAGTAAACACATAACAAAACTAGCCTGATACATAAAATAGCAGTTTGCTAAATTCTGTTTAATATTTATGTCTAGGGGTTCCCATATTGGGTTACTATAAGATAACCCAATTCATGTTTTGTTTTTTTGTTTTTTTTACTATTTGAATGCAATTTGATATTAAGAGAAGAAAATCTAAGTTAACGCAAAATTCCCAGGCTAGTGACTGGAATCGGTTTATCAGTGCCCCTCTGCAGAATGACAAGCACGGCTGTTTTTTCTGCCTAGCACCCCCCTCTTCACCCCCCAGTGTGGTATCAAGATGTTTGAGAGCCAAAGGTAATCGTCACGACTCGATGCACAATGCTGAGAAATAGGAGCGAGCAGCCTACCGATCGGGCTTACCCTGCATTGTTGCCCCGTGTAACAGGATAATATACGCTACTTTACTCTGCATCTGGCACTGGCAATGAAGATTTAGCAAGGGTGACCAAAACAACCCTTCTTGGGGTGCTGGGGCAGACATTCATATATTTTGAGTCGCCGCTGGGCAGGTTAGTTTAGACTAATAAGAGCAAAAAACAATTAAGATGTAAATACTTTGTTCTATTGTTGGCACTGTAGGTTGGATGTATATGCATGAGGTTGGCAGTCTGTAGGCCCTGGGTTACATTGTGGGATATTCGTTGTGCCATATATGCCATCTACAAGCCTAAATGAGAGCCTCCGTCCTGTCAGAGAAAAGTCCCTGACTGTCTTTTTTTTGTTTTGCAGAGGGAAGCCAGATATCCAGTGGGTGAACCTTGACCCGGTGCAGCTGATGGAGGAGCTGGGTCAGTTCACATCGCTCGAGGGCTTCCGTGAGATGCTGGACAAGGCGCAGGTGGGGCATGCCTACATGAACCGGCCATGTCTGGACCCAACTGACCCTGACTGCCCCGACAGTGCACCAAACAAAGTGCTGCGTGAGGTGAGTGACCATCTACCACCTACCATTGGGTGCATTGTACCTAACAGGGACGTGTTGAAATTTAAAATTATGTTTTTTTAAAATTAACTTTTAATTCCCCCTCCAGTGTCCTGACATTGCGCAGGAACTCCGCGGTGGCTGTCACGGCTTCTCTAAGAAGTTCATGCACTGGCAGGAGGAGCTGATACTGGGCGGCAGGGCCAAAGACTCCCAGAACGCACTGCTCAGGTGAGTCACAGGAAAATCTTCTAGCAGGCCTGGGAGAGCTGGTCT
Organism: Polyodon spathula; assembly: GCF_017654505.1. Classification (NCBI taxonomy): domain Eukaryota; kingdom Metazoa; phylum Chordata; class Actinopteri; order Acipenseriformes; family Polyodontidae; genus Polyodon; species Polyodon spathula. Next base: position 28,321,314 of record NC_054551.1, read on the forward strand.
TTTGACTCAAAATAACCTTGCACAGCTGAGGAATTCCTTGCATGAGGGAGGTTCAGTTTCAACCTCTGACCTCTGCATAGGATTGGCCAATTAAACATGATGGGCAGCCACATAAAGCTTGGTCGTATTTGTCAGTAAATGTAAGGGTTATGGGGAAGGCAGACTATTGTAGCTATTTTTTTCTTTATATAAAAACAAAATACTAATCATCATTTGATAAAGGGAGGGATTTGAAAACACCATTTACAGGGTATTTTAGTAGAGTCATGTACCTGAGTGCTGGGCTTGTTTAAGTATTTAGAATTCTTGTTTTAATTTAAAACCACTGTGAAAAGGAACAGAGTGGCAAAGTTGGTTCTTTGCCCAGATCTTGACCCTGGCAAATCTCAGTGGAGGTGACGAGACAGGCACGATAAACTATTTTAATTATAAAAATACAAAGAAATGTATTGGTACTTCTGCACTGTACATCATTAGCATATAACATATAACAAGTCGGTATGAGAGCCTCACTCAGGCGGTACTACAGCTTGCACATATTTATGTATGCTGTTGTGTCCTTGCAGTGCTGAAGCCCTCCAAACCATGTATCTCCTGATGAGCCCCAAGCAGCTTTATGAACACTTCAAGGATGACTACGACATCCACGACATTAACTGGAATGAGGAGAAGGCCACTGCCATTCTAGAGTCCTGGCAGAGGAAGTTTGTTGAGGTATAACTTTTTCCTTTCTTTCCCAGAACACCTATCTGCATCTGTTCAGTTTTATAAGCATGTTTGTAAAGGTGCATACTATTGTATATCTCGCCTGTCAAAAAAAGTGCATCGCTTTGGAAGTTCAAAATGAAAAGGGTCTGCATTCTGCAGCCTATTTCAAGAAACGTGACCTTGTCTTGTTTTTAATGAACATTGGACTATGATCAACTCTTGGAACTTTGAAAATGCAGTGGATATTCTATACAATATTAGTTTTGTGGAACTGTGGACCTGTGAGAGAATCATGCTGACTCTGGAAGGACTATTAAACAGTGAAGCAACAATGGAAATGTGGGAGAATGCTGAAAGGGATGAGTTTTTGCTGGAATCATGGATTTAATTGGTGACTTCTCAAATTCTGTTCAGGTCGGAGCATATTCTTCTTTTTCTTGGAAACCTGATGGCAAACTCTTTTTGTTTTTACAATGAACTGTACACTGTTTACGCAGCAGCAGAGGGAAAAAAACTGTGACTTTACTAGGTTTCAGTGCGATTGCACCATACATCCTGGTTCAGCACAAAGAGGCCTCTAACCACACTAATTGCTGGTGTTTGAACCAATTCACTGCATTCTAGCTGCAGTTTACCTGCTATGAAAAGGGGAGTCCCGGGGATAACGGAAGGCCTTGGAACAGTTTGTCTGCCTGAATTCCATCAATCCTCAACTGCCTTGTAAATAATCAACCGAGGAGGCTACTGACAGACTCCAAGTTATAGGAACAAGCTGTTTTTGTGATAACTGACACCCTGCGCTGACTGAAGGGTAGGAGAGGGGGGGACCTGCGGGGCTTGAGCCATGCCTGATCAGAAGGGAGAGAGGGAGGGTAGTGAAAGGGTAGGGGAAAGAAAAGGGTAGAGGGGAGTTTTGCAGAGAAAACAAAGTATGTTTTTTCTTTCCCCCAAGGTTGCAGGCCATTCTGTGTGGTGATGAAGTGGCTTGGGAGACCACGTGATCTCATTTGATCTCCCACCCTTGCGACCTTTGGCATCTGTGCTCATTATTTTGAAATTGTCAACCTTGGTTCACAGTGCCTTTTTGTAAATTGTTTATCTAAAACACATACATTATTGTTTAAAAAACTATCTTTAATGACAGACTATTTTATTAGCAAAACTTATGTTTGGATGAAACATCTTATATTCATGAAGCACCTACTCTGTGCTTTTGTTTACACAATGAACTATCGTGCTAAAGTGTATTATGTACTCTGTCTTCCAGGTGGCTCACCAGAGCATCCTCCAAAACTCCTCTCAGAGTATACATGCCTTCTCTACCACCACCCTCAACGACATCATGAAATCCTTCTCCGATGTTAGTGTAATCCGCGTGGCGGGCGGTTACCTACTTATGGTAAGTGATATTGCTGTTGAAGCCTAGCCAGTCATATCAGTTTCAGATGTCTTATTTTGTAGTGTAGAGTACTTAAAGCTTTATAATAACTCCCCCTCCTCTCTTGCAGTTGGCATATGCCTGTGTGACCATGCTGCGTTGGGACTGTGCCAAGTCCCAGGGGGCAGTGGGGCTTGCTGGCGTCCTGTTGGTAGCGCTGTCTGTAGCGTCTGGTTTAGGGCTATGCTCTCTCCTAGGGATTTCCTTCAATGCGGCCACAACGCAGGTAAGAGAAACCTTTACTCTAAAAGTGGGCCTTGCAGCCCTCAGGTGTACTGTGTTGCACAGTATCCAGTATCTGATGCTCTTTCTTAATGACTTCTAGGTGCTTCCCTTCCTGGCTCTGGGGATCGGTGTGGACGACATGTTTCTGTTAGCCCATGCTTTCACTGAGACTGGCTACAACATCCCCTTTAAGGTGAGGTTCTTCATACTTCCTAATACACCTTTTACTCAAACCACCTTGTACTGTTACACAGTGATGCTGGCCCATGACGTACAGTAACACAACTTTTTGTGCTTTGATTATTCTCTATAGGAGAGAACTGGGGAGTGCCTCAGGCGCACTGGAACAAGCGTGGCTCTAACCTCCATCAATAACATGATTGCCTTCTTCATGGCTGCTCTTGTTCCCATTCCAGCCCTGAGAGCTTTCTCCTTGCAGGTAATTGCTTATTCATTTTAGTTCTTAAAAAAATGGTTACATCACTAGGTATTAATCCAAAATAGTTGAATTCTTATTACAGCTAATAGCTTCTGTTTTTACCTTATTCAGTTCCGAGCAGGTGGGAGGGTATATATATATATATATATCTCAATATATCACAGAGCCTGTTTTCCCTGGGTGGTCTGTAGTCTGATGACATATAATATAATGTCAGCCCGAGTCAGGAAGTTGTGTTATTGGGGGGGGGGGGGGGGTGTTGCGCCTTTATCTGCTATTTTGTGAGTCTCCTTTACTTGTTTCTGTTTAATGTACAACTGAAAATCAGGCATTGAATAATGTAATAATGCTGTCGTAACACCCTACTGTTGTCCCCCACAGGCTGCCATAGTTGTGGTCTTTAACTTTGCTATGGTCCTGCTCATCTTCCCGGCCATCTTGAGTCTGGACCTCCACCGACGAGAGGACAAGAGGCTTGACATTCTCTGCTGCTTCTACAGGTAACCACTGTCATGGTTAAGAAGAAATGTTTTGCAATAAACAACAATTGATTTGAGTGTTATAAATTAAAACAAAAATCAATCCTAGCAAGTCATCTAACAGCTCTCGCTCTCTTCTCTCTCCGTGCCAGCCCATGTTCTAACCGGGTAATCCAGATCCAGCCGCAGGAGTTTGCCGATGCCAACGATAACCACACCTACCCAGTCACTACTTACAGTGGCCCCACCATCACGACCAGCACCCAGATCACCACCACGGTGCAGGCCTTCACACAGTGCGACGCCTCGGGCCAGCATATCGTCACCATCCTGCCTCCCACCTCCCAGATCTCCACAAGCCCCCCCTCTGTGTTGGTGCCTCCCAACCAAGATCCCTATGGCTCACAGCTCTTCACACCCTCCAGCTCCACCCGCAACCTCCTGGCCCAGGTGGATGAGTCCAAAGAGGGGCGGGAGTGCGTGCCTCTGCCCTTCTTCCGGTGGAACCTGTCTGACTTTGCCCGCGACAAGTATGCTCCACTGCTGCTCAAACCAGAAAGCAAGGTGATTGTTGTTATCCTGTTCATGAGCCTCCTGGGTCTGAGCCTATACGGCACTACAATGGTCCATGATGGCCTCTACCTGACTGACATTGTCCCTCGTGACACCAAGGAGTATGATTTTATCTCGGCTCAGTTCCAGTACTTCTCCTTCTACAACATGTACTTGGTGACTATGGGTGGCTTTGACTACCCCCGCTACCAACGGCAGCTCCTACAGCTACACAACAGCTTCAAGTCTGTCAAATACGTGGTTCGTGACAGCAACCAGCAGCTTCCCCGGATGTGGTTGCATTACTTCCAGGACTGGCTCCAAGGTAAGGCTCTTCAAATATGTTGCCCTGGTTTACAAAACTTGCTGATTCTTTTGAATAGGTATGAGTGAAGTTTGTGATTTGAAGTGTTATGCAATAATTGATCTATCTACTTATGAGAAGATAATATTTTATTTTAATGCCTGCACTTATTAATCTATTCTAACATGTTCATTTTTGTTGACAGTTCTTTTTATGAGCTCTGAGAACAATTTGTATTTCTACCTGTAATTAGAATAAATATACTGTAGATCATTTCTTAATTTGGTGCCATTCAGTGTTCCGCCCAGTTTGTCCCGGCACAGTGTACCTCTCATACACAAACCCTGTAGTCTGGTTGTGTATATTTGCCCTAGGGCGGGGGGTTGGAAGCGTGGTCAAAGTCTGGAGCTGTTTGGTGGCCCCAGGGGGAGATGGGGGTTGGAAGAAGGCAGCTGTCTTTTAGCCCCTCACTCAGGTTACAAGACGAGAGCAGTGAGAGGCAATAGAGGCTTGTTCCTTTGTGGAAAAGGGGATTGATAGCAAGGTGAATTAAGACTAGGAGAGAGAATGAAGGAGAGTAATTCCGTAAGCACTAGCTTACCCTGGCATAGTCCCGAAGGAGACCCCTGCAATTACGGAGTTGCTGTGGAAATTGTTTACTGTTTCAGACTATATAATATATAAAAAGTGGTTGGCTTTTTTCATCAGGCCCCATGCACACACAGGCATTCCCTGTATTAAAGGAGTTGTGGCTCTCATACAATTGCATTCTAAAAATCAGTCTATAAGATTTTCCAAAGTGGATATGTATGTATGTGTATATGTATATATATATATATATATATATATATATATATATATATATATATATATAATATATATATATATATATATATAGAAAAATAAAAAATAGTATATAACAAAGCCATCATTGAGATTGAAATTGTTTATGTGGGGAAACAAAACAAGTAACACCACTAAGGTACCATCCTGTTTCCCAGTAACATATTATTGATTTAGACAGTAGAACAGCTGCACAATCTGACCCTTCCCTTCTCCTCTAGGTCTGCAGGCAGCATTCGATGCTGACTGGGCAGCAGGCAGGATCACCCGTGATAACTACCGCAATGGCACAGAGGACGGTGTACTGGCATATAAGCTGCTCGTCCAGACTGGCACTAAGAAGGAGCCATTCAACTATAGCCAGGTGTGTAAACCTTAACAGGGGGATGGTGGTGACATTTCAAACGTGTTGAAATCAACTTTGCCTCAATTTTGTTTGATTTCCTGTGATTTAACTGTGTGTTATTCTGTATTCACACAGTTGACCACCAGGCGACTGGTAGATGAGGAAGGCTTGATCAACCCTGATACATTTTACATCTACCTGACGGTGTGGGTCAGTAATGACCCTCTTGGTTACGCAGCCTCCCAGGCCAACTTTGACCCCCACCCTCCTGAGTGGATCCATGACAAATATGATACAACGGGGGAGAACCTACGCAGTAAGTACCTATACTAATATACTTTCTGCTTCTTTTTCTAAAAAAAATAGGCGAAGCGTATGTAGTCTGCCCTATAACGCTGTTTTTACTGCAGTGTGGAGCAGTAAAATTATTAAATTTTGATTCTCTCTTGCCTTAGTTCCCATGGCTGAGCCACTGGAGTTTGCCCAGTTCCCCTTCTACCTGAACGGTCTACGTGAGACCTCAGACTTCATTGAGGCCATTGAGAGCGTGCGCTCCATCTGCGATGATTTCTCAAAGAAGGGCATCCTCAACTACCCTAACGGCTACCCCTTCCTGTTCTGGGAGCAGTACATTGGCCTGCGCCACTGGTTCCTGCTCGCCATCAGCGTGGTGCTGGCCTGCACCTTCCTGGTGTGCGCCATCCTCCTGCTGAACCCTTGGACAGCCGGCATAATCGTAAGTCTGGAGCATTCATGTACAAAAGAATATGTACAGTTGACCCTGGCACTTTTAGTATATTTTCTCATAAGTTGTACTTTAGGTAGGCTGATCTGTTTAGATGCTTATTAGGAAATGAAAGTATCTAGCATGCAGAAAGGCAGTGGAGTCTTTACTCCAAATTGTCTTTGTCAAAATTTGAGTGAGAATGGTCAGCCATCTTTCAGCCTTGGCCTGCAAAATCCATCCATCAGGTCTTGAAAGATGCAGTGTCAGTGGAGCGGCTGGGAAAGATTTCACAGTGGCTGGTGTGGCCTCGGCTGGCCAGGGGAGGGTGAGCAATCCCTGAGAACACAGGCTCACATTTTCAGGAGTTTTTACAATATGAGAAAACTTTAGTTCTGTGTACAGTATTTTTATCGACAGGTTTTGATTAATAACCTCCTTTCACTAAGCCCCCTTTCCACATTTTATTCAATAACAATAACAACAATAATAATAATAATAATAATAATAATAATAATAATAATAATAATAATAATAATAATAATAATAATAGTAACATTTAAAACTAAATACTAATTAAATCGAACTAAAGTTAGCGCCTTTATTGCAACCCTAGCTGGTTGCAGCATTTTTTTTGGCCCGTTGAAGCTCTTATAAAACACTTTTTAAAATGTCTCATTTAAGCAAGACCAATTAGAACCCCTGGTGACGTCAAGGCTGTTGTAATACATAGTTGTTGTTAGAAAGATAGCGACAGTTAAAAACTAGAAAATAAAATTGAACAAATGTTTAAAAAGTAAGGTAACTATAATTCAGTCAGATGGAGCAGAACCTCACAGGGGGGGGGGGGGTGGTGTTTAAAAACCTGGGAGGCCCAGCTGTAATTCAATGCTGTGCAGATGATAGTGGCATCCTGAATGTTTGGCCACTGTTAACTCACCTCTTCTGTGTGCAGGCCTGAGACAGCTTCACTCAGGCCTGTAGTGATTTCCATGTAAATAGGCCCTGAGAGGCACAGATAAAGAACTGAAGGGAGGACTATAAACACAGATCAAGGCCTGGCTTTCATTTCTGCTTTCTAGTTTTACAATTACTGATTCAGAAGCACCTCCCCTTCTCACACACTACACATTAATGCTAACAGAGCTGTAACTCAGGCCCCCCTTCCCCTTTCGATTTTAAGGTCATTGTAGTGAAGTAGTGACCACATTTGCCCCCCTGGACACTTTCTAAAGTGGGAGGCAAGGCTACATCAAAGTCAGTTTGGGTTTTTCTGTTTAGTGTTAGTTAACATAAACTCCTTGTAGGATTGGGTATGCTGTTGAGTTTTGAAAAAGTTAATATGGGCTGTTTTGCAGATTGCTGATGTTTCACTACAGATTTGTTATTAAATGCTGCTGTTTAAAATATAAAAATAAAAAAGGCAAATTATGTAATAGAAAATATGCTTTTGTTTTGTGATTTTGTTAACCTTCTCTCTATCTCCTCCAGGTGTTCATTCTGGCTATGATGACGGTTGAGCTCTTCGGAATCATGGGATTGATCGGTATTAAGCTGAGCGCCATCCCTGTTGTAATCCTGATCGCTTCTGTGGGGATCGGCGTGGAGTTCACCGTCCACGTAGCACTGGTACATTCACACTTCACTTATGTTTGTGTTATGTAATTATATCCTATCATAAAGTGATGCCAACAATTTTTTATTTTCTTACATCAAGAAAACAGCAAAATGTATGCAGGTATAGACAACCACAAATCCACTGTATATTATTGTAATTTATTGCGTGTTGTCTCTCCAATTCTGCAGGGTTTTTTGACGGCTATCGGCAACAGGAACCTCCGCTCCACAGTGGCACTGGAACACATGTTTGCCCCTGTGGTAGATGGCGCCATCTCCACTCTTCTGGGCGTGCTGATGCTGGCTGGTTCCGAGTTTGACTTCATCTTGAGGTACTGCACAGTCTTATTGCTTTTAGCAAAGGAACAATCGAGCACTGTTGATTCCTGTTTGTTTGTCTGATGTTCTGTTGGAAAGCAGTTTGCAGTTTACAGGGCAGTTTTGTTGAGCTGGGTGGGTAAGCAGTCTGGCAAAAAGTAGAGGTGGGAGCTGCATTTACCCACCTGTCCCTGCCATTCCATCTCCCCTCCCCTCCCCTCCACAATGCTCAACAAATGGAGAGAACTTCAGCAGTTAACAGCAGCTGCTCGTAAAATAATGAAACCTCTGTAGTGAAGTGAGCCACACACATACTCCTTTTCACACAAATTTGTTTATGCAGTTAGCAAAGTGAGTGTCTGAAACACCTTTTTTCAGATATTCCTATCAGGATAACCTCAAACGTTCCCAGTTAGAATGGTTTACCCAGTTGTCTAGTTTGGAATTTGCACCACAATGAAGAAAAACACACATAAAAAAGCAAAACTAACTCTTTGAAAATGAAATGAGCTCAGCTGAGACAGACCACAGCCTTGAGATCAACCTCAAAAAATTCGGTCTCAGAAAAGTGCTTACTTACAGAATATTGCTTCAAAGATAAATACATTGAGGGTGGCTTCTTGGCAGATTTGTCAAGCTTTCTCAGAGCGATTGACTCAGGTTAGATGATAAAGTGATAAGAATTTTTTTATGTAGAAAGGTAAACAAAACATAAGATAGAAAGAAAGATGAGGCAAGGGCGAGAGCGAGAGAGAGAGAGAGCGAGATAGTGAGAGAAAGATAATGCTACAAGCCAGAGCATTCATTCCGGGTGGTCCTGTTTAGACACAGAGAAAATAGTCCCTCTAGCAGGGGAATAGCATAAATACGTTCTTGTAAACATTTCCTCTCGGTGGCACATAGAATAAACAGCTGAACAAGCTCAGCGGCTCGACTCTGAGCAAAACCCCCTCCCCTCCAACCTCCAGCTCCGAATGGAAAAGATTACAGTTTATATAAACAACAGAATTCCTAATACTCAGCCTCCTTTGGAGGTCTGGCCCGGCCGGGGCCCGCGGATAGTTTTGCTTTTTCCCCCCTTAAATAAATCACGCTCCATTTTCAGAATGTTGACTTAGTAAAATAAACAAGTGGATTTTTTTAATTTTTTTTTACGCACTGGATAGTTACAGAAGACAGGCCTCTCTCTGTGTAAATAGAGGGAAGTGGATGTTGGCAATTTCAGAGAGGCTGTTTCATCTTTTTTTTTCTTAAATTGTGTTAAAAATATAAGTGTATCAAAAAAGTATTTCATCATGTGGCAGTTCATTTTTTCAATTCCTTCATCCAAACAAAAAATCGTAAGGATTTGAATGTTAATTAAATTAGAAGAACTGTTAAGATGAACAAAGTGTTTTGACTTGTGTATGTATGCGTATAAATACAAAGAATAATCAGTGAAGCCAAAAGAAAAGCTGAAAGCTGTATGGTGGAATTTGGGACTGTATGGTTTTGTTAATGAGGCAGAGAGAGCGAGAGGAAGGAGTTGAAATGAATGAAGGAAAGAGAATGTGGAGAGGGGGAGGGGGTTTTGGTCCATGTAGCTCCATCCCTGGCTACACTGCGTGACTTTCCCCTTCTCAAAGAATTCCAGCCTGGACCTCTCCTGCTTATCTTAGTGCTACCTTGTTAAATAAACAGCAGGGCCTGCCGAGGCTAACTGGGGTCTGGGGCTAAATATTAGAGCTTCTCACAAAGAGGAGGAACCACAGGCAAGAGACGAGGAAGTGCACTAAAACAAACTGCTGGTGCGCAGCTGGAATTGAGCTCAAGAGAAAAAAAAAAACACTGGGTTAATTTTAATTTTTTTTTTTTTTAGAGAGCAACTGCCTTTTATTGTTGGTCTGTGTTGCATTGCGTTCAGCACACTGGATTTGTATTGAGTAGAACCAGGTAACATTCAAGGCCATGCAATATAGAGTTAAGCAAGAGTGAGGATGGCGAAGCTGCTGTTCGGGGGATAGAAAAATAATCACTTTATAGAAAAGAAAGCAAGGGCTTGAAAGATTAGTGGTGTATTTTAAAACAGTGTGAAAATAGAATAAAGAAGTTGTCTCTAAGACTGGGTCTTTGCACAGAGGGCACTCTGTTCATGAGATTTTCGGAAAGCTGCTAATGGTGCGAGTGCCCCAAGATAAACCGGGTAAAGATGGTTAAACTCTCGATTGCACCTGGGTAAACAGATAGCCTCACCGTCTGAGGAGACAAAGTCAAACAAGCGAACAGGCGGCAGTTTCCATTACATTGGCAGGGGGAAATCTTAGTACCAGATGTATTCGACATGTAGCTTCCTTTCTCCTTTAGTTTTTTTTGAGCCCCAAAAGGGTGTTGCTTGTGAGCCTGGGCACTATGGACAGGGTTTAGATCAGTTACTCACAGGCTGGTGGTCCTGTGGAAGCTTACTTTAGGATCGCTTTTGTTGGTTTTGTGTCATATTTACAGAATATAAAAGGTTAATCCTTTTAACGAATGGCTGCACATTAATATCAGTTCCACGGGAATATCGTGCACTGTATTTGTGTGTGTCTGTCAGTCAGCTGTTACCTCTTACTGTCTGGACCACAGCTGGAGTATTAGGCGGCTGTCTCCTCTTCCTCCTAAACATTTGAAAAGAGCTCTCTAATTTTGGTTTGCCCCTTACGCTGCGTAGCTCACACAGACACCACCATCCCAACTACCACTTCCAAAATTATGGGCTTCACAATCCCAACAAGAGACCCACTGGTAGAAATTTAAGATTGATGTTTTGTAATTTTTACATTTTTATCTTGAAGTTACCCAAGTTTGGGATAAAATACTGACCAAAAACCTTTCTCACTGACTGTATATTAAGTGGCCTTTTAACTAATTGCTTTTCTAATGATTCTCTGGCGCTTTGCTAAATGTTAAAGACCATCCACTTGGTTTTGAAGTTGTGCCTCTTAGGCATTGGAAATAAAACACTTAAAGCAGTTCCATTGCTAGCGAGCTCCATTTCCTGTCAAGGCAGAAGTGTAGTATCGCAGCCTATTCGCTGTCAGATTATTGATATGGGATTATTGTCAACACCCCAGTGCTGGAAGATAAACAGTCCCTGCCTAATGGGTGACTGACTCAGGCCAGGCCCCTTGGGATGGGGATTTCTGTAAACAATGAGAAACACAGACCCTCTCTGGGAGACATGGGACACCACGTTCATGCTACTGATCTGAGGAAGATGTGAGGAGTATCAGATCCCCTTTAATTGTAATATAAAGAGCATTAAACCCAGTCAGTGTTGTTCCTTTAACTACATTGTAACTGCAGTTTCATCTTTGAACTTACATTGATGGAAACAAAATGAAGACGTTCACCCAGAATCAGCAAGTCTGCAGAAACTTTGCCTGCTGTTGTGTCAAATGGGATCAGCATAGTTTCAGACAGTTTATTAAAAGTTGTCTTAAGTTAGCAATGGCCACAAAAGAGAAAGGTGTTGTTTTTAATAGGCTGTGGTTCACACAGACAGGGGAGGGGTGAATGTTTTTGGTGTGTCGTATCTATACGCTAATGTAAACACACATTTTCAGGAAGTAGCGGTCCTGTGGTGATAGATGAGGGCTCCCTAAGGGAAACGAAATGCTGTGGATTTCTAGCTGAGGAATTTTTTCAGCTTGACATTGAGCCAAAGAAAGAAAGAAAGTAATTAAACAGTTAACTGCAGCAAAAGATGTAAGATTAAGAATGTACAGTGCATCCAGACTACAGTAACATTGTAGTAAGTGAAATGAAACTAAGGCTGCTGGACTATTCTAAAAAAAAAATAAAAAAAAAAATATCTGCACTTAGAAGTATGGTAATTTAATAATATAATTTATTAAAAAAAATAGCCCTAATAATTTTCTTTTTTCTATCCCCCCCCCCCCCAGGTATTTCTTTGCAGTTCTGACCATCTTAACTGTGTTGGGCCTCCTAAACGGACTAGTTCTGCTCCCTGTACTGCTATCGGTCATTGGCCCACCTCCTGAGGTCAGACCAGCAGACAATGGTAGCTGTTTACCCACGCCTTTCCCAGAGCCAATCCCCCCTCCCATGAACCACCATGGTCTCTACACAGGACGCTACCCTCCAGGCCGACGCCACCACGCCTTCTCTGAGTCTTCAGACTCCGAATACTACTCTGAGACAACCACCACGTCGGGCCTTGGAGATGAGGAGTACCAGTACTGTGACCGAAGCGCATATATCATCCCTCCCGCCAACACCCCTCCCTCACACATCCTTCTGGAGGCCAGCAAGAACCCCAGCTTCCCCAAACTCACGGTATGCAGCAGAGGGCTCTGTCTTTCTCTTTAGCACTCTCTCTGTCTCCCACTGCCAGGTTTAAAAATAATTTTGTATACTACAGTACATCTTTCTAAACAACAGTTTCTCACGGCACTTTACAGATAATCAGCACCCCATTTGCAATAAAACAGGGCTATAGAATAATCCTACACCTACGCATTGTGCAGATGCTTCATTGTTTCAAGGTCATTAAAGCTTCTCTATCCCTTTTCTGCAGATTGTAAAGCCGTACAAAGAGGGTCAGGACGTCCCTGCCAAAAAGGAAATCTTAAACACACCAGAACAGCCCACTGTGAACTCTGTCAGCTCTCAGATAGCAAGGCAGGACAACAAGCAGGACTTTCAGCAGGACCAAGGGCCAAGGAGGCAACATTTGCCTAGTGACAGACCCCAAGGGCCAGGGAGGACTAATTACTCTGGCCCCAGGCCTCAGTACAGCAGCAAACCCAACTACCCTAGGACTACGCTGCCTGCGTATGGCGCAGTAACCAGGGTACCGGGGTCTAATCGCGCTGTTACCACGGTGACTGCCACCGCCTCGGTGACGGTCGCTGTGCACCCCAGTGTGCCGGGGTCATTCAGGGGTTACACACATGAGGGCTTTGAGGACTGTGAATCAGACTGCTTCGAGGAAACACTTCCACCTTCTTACAGAGCCTCTGAGAAAAGGACTAACTCCTCCAAAACGGAGACCTCGGAGCTGCAGGACCTTGAATGTGAAAGAATGAGCAGAGGCGCCTCAACTAGGCATTAGGTCAGTACAAAAACTGAAAGAACCCTTTAGTTTAAACAGATACAGTAGCAGCAGCAATGGAAACATACAGATACAAATGTGTTACTGCTGTTTTACAAATTAAATAGAACATGAAATAGTGCTACAGTGTGAATCAGAATACACACGTCTATACATTTCAGTTGCTTGAATAAGGTCTTCAGAATGCTGTTCGGCAGGATCAACCAATAACAGAGAAGGGCAGTCTGACAACAGTTTGCATATAGTTAATTTATATTTAAGCCATTGTGTGCAGCAGTTTTAGGCAGCCTATATATATATATATATATATATATATATATATATATATATATATATATATATATATATATATATATATATATATATATATATATATATATATATAGAGAGAGAGAGAGAGATCAGGTTTCTTACAATAGCACTTCTTTGAAGGGGGCTAGTGTAAACAGGTGAGCACTCTGATATCATCTTCAGTTTCTATTCTGCTAGTATAAACTGTTTAAAATATGATTTGATTTTTTTTTTTTTTTAGGTTTTTTCAGGTCAAAGACAGCTAAACCTTTTTGTCTGGAATACATCTCTGACTGTACAAGGGTTAATGTGGTCCCCAACCCTTCTCTATGAACTGTAAATAGATCTCAGACAGACAAGAGAATTTATTTTAAAATATTAAAAGTTCTTGTTTTATATATATATATATATACACACACACACACACACACACACACACACACAGTATGTATATACTAAGAGGGAAAAAGCTATTTAAGAGTACTGTATAACGTGTGTATTCTATTATGTAAAAATGTCAGATATTGTATGAGGTAGGAGCTGTCCTCCCATTTATAATAAAGAGATGTATTTTATGTAAAAAAAAAAAAAAGAAAATAAGAAAAGTGAATTGGTGTAATGACAATAGTTTATTGACATATACATGGTCAGTGTGTTGTTTGCTGCTACTCTGAAAAAAATGCAGTTTCATTTGCCTTGAAAATATGCAGTATCCCCCTTTTTTTTTAAAGAAAAGCAAACAGGTGAATTACCCTCAGTGGTCATGAAGTGTTGTGACAGGCTTTTACAGTGACCAGTGCATGTTCAGCGAGTTTAGTTTTTCCTTAACGTTTTAAAAAGGCAGGTGATGCTGTTTTATTCCACGTTCTCTTTTAGTTTCTTCTCTATGCAATGCAAGGTCCGCACCCAGCAAACTGTGGCCAAACCTTGTTCGCATTGTATGTCTCCAAACCAGCATGAACACTAAACTTAGCATGATGGCCTTTCATTTTTCATGGACCAGGGTACATCGGGTGGCCTGATGTATGCTGGGTGTTTTGGTTAGTTTATCATTTACACACAGTGCATTCATACTGGTAAGTCTTTAAAATAATGCCTGTAAAAATACAAATTTAAATGGAATATCTGTTATTCCTAATATACAGTACATTAACAAATTATAAACTAAACAAATGATAGTCCATGTTATGCCAACTGAATTTTTGGCCATATTTTACAATCTTAACTCTTTACTGCCACCCACACCCACACACACACACACACTATGCTGTACTTAAAAGTGAAAAAATAAAAACACATTTTGATAACAGAACTTGTCCATGCTGCTACAAACATTGTAGCATGCAGATTGATTTTTATTAAAGGACACTTTATTGATTTTTATTCTAGCTTTGTTTTATTTCAATTAGAAATGTTGAGTAGCACAAAAAAGAAAATATATTTTGAGGCAGTGCGGTCAGTCCCCTTGGCTTCTGTAAAGTTTTGAGTGTTTGAGAGCGCTGTAAAGGTGTCTAATATCCAACCTGTTTGAATTTTTTTTTTAATATTTAATATCGGCACTCAAAATGATTCAAAACATTCTTACAAGATTAGGAGATTGAAAGTAGCTAGAAAATGTCTTTTTTTTTTTTTTTGCTCCTTACCTCTCATAATGACTGTTGTAGACCTATAGACTTACTTGTCTATCTTTATATTACTTGAATAAGCTGTCAGTTAAGGAATTTTAAAGCATGTTTCGTGTAAACTGTACTTTGGGTAAAGTTTGTATTTTGTCAGCTACAGGTGTAATATTTTGTGCACCCTTATGTTTTGACAGATGCAATGTTCACCTGGAATTTTGCTTTTTAAAAAGGGAATTTGAACTCTTAAAGAGAGGTGTCTTGTTAACACTCTTGAGGTCTTATTTACAAAGCATTTGTGCCGCTTGTAAATGCACTGTAGCTCTATGCATTGGCAACTGTGCAGATGTTTGATGAATAAGTCCCTTTTATAGTTTTTGCAACGAAGATTCCCTTTCATTTCAGCTACAATGGGGCAAGGGTGCTCTCCATAGCTCTGATAAAAGACAACTTAGGCCGCATGCAAGCCAGTTTTTTAATTGCATTTCTACCTTTATTTTATTTTTACTTTAAGGAATAATTCAGTATTGGTCACATCACTGCCAATTTAAATGCAGGGAAAGTGTGTATAATTTAAATGGCAGCTTCTGTTCTTTTTGTATAAAAGTGAAACAGTGAGTAAAAAATATGTATTCTGGAAGAGAAAGAACAAAAGAAAATTATATCCACTTCTTCAACATCAGAAATGTCATTATTTGTGGGAGAGAGAATTGGAGGCTGCAGTGGGTTGTAGTTTTATTTCATATGTTTGTTATGCCATATAAATTATTTATATAAAGTTTTTATTTTTGTAGTTTGTACAGAAGTTAGCCATCTGACTGAAGTTTTATTTTTAAAGAGTAAAAATATATATTATATATAATTATATCTATTTGTTGCTGTTTTTTTCACGGGGGGGGGTTGGAGGTGCAAAGGGTGTTGGCGGAGTTGGTTGGGATGTTTTATGATCTGATCGACCTTTCTAAATTACTGGTACACTTGGAAAATGAAGGAAAGGTAGAGCTATCTAACTATCTGCCTGTTTCTTCCTTGTCTTTCCTTCGTCATGTCATAGTTTGAAGTGTTTTTTTTTTTTTTGTCAATGTCTAAAACACTGTGACTGAAACTGTGTTACGGAAAGTTCGTATGTGACCATCCTTGTCCTGCACCCTTATAGGAGCTGAACTAACAAAATAAATTGAATGATTAAAAAAAAAAATGCTTTGGGCTGTTGTTTACAAGTCTTGTTTTCTGCAAATCTGTACATGTATTCACAGTCAAATTATTTGGACAGATGACCTTGAGACATCCTGTTACTGTATAGTTAAAAATGTAGACATCCTGTTTTAGTCTGTAATTTTATAACAGTATGATGGTCACGTGAGATATATACAAACAGTCAACAGTTACATGTCATGTAGCAATTGTTACAAGTCATATAACAATTAATAACCACAATGATGTGAATAAGACCCACATATGGAGGTCGTCCCCTGTCCCGTCCCCCCGTCCCCCCCGTGTCTTCAAAACCCCTCTAACAATTAGAAACACTGTTTTTGATTGTTATCAACCCCTTTTATCTAAAACAAATACATTCTTCAGTTGGTAAAAGGTGTAACAGCCATGCAGAGTTAATGGCTTGTTGGTCATGGTCACATTCACCTCCCCTTCGGCCGCCTCCTTAGCTTGTGATATAGCCAACACTCGAGCCTCTTCCCAACCCCTTGTTCCGGCTGTAAAACCATCATCTCCGAATAGCAGGGCCACCAATAAAGATGAAAGGGGTGCTTCTCACAACAGCATCTCAGG